>NC_056734.1:698257558-698552716 GCF_019279795.1 Protopterus annectens | reverse complement strand
AATACCTCATAAGGATTTTCATTCTACTGTATTCCTTTGCTCAGTCCCCTGACCAATGCATATCGTGTTTTACTGTCCATTTTGTGCTAGATTTAACCAGCTTAATTCTAAAGTTTGTTCATTCTTTTTGCTTTCACTGCTCAGAAGATTTAATTACATTATGCCGCCGATAACCAAATCATCACCGCAATTCATGTCTAAAGAAAAGAAAAGGGACAGGCATCCCGAGGTCTAAAATCAAGACAAGGTTTCTTCAAAGCCAGCCGCTCTCAGTGTGCTTTTGCAGCCCCACGCCTGGCTACTTTGGACTCGCAGGCCGCTACAGACTCCCCACGCTCAAGGTATTGACCTTCGTGTTCATTCTGGATAGTCCGAGCCGGAGTAGCACCCGCCTTTGAGGTTAGACTCACTCAATTGTACATTAAAGCTACCCATAAGGGCAAAGATTAAAGCATTCTTTAAAGACAAACAAAACACACGCCCAAAAACAGATGCTCAAATGGCCTAAGACTCTTAATTATTTGATCAGGGATTCCCATCCCTCTCCTGATGGTGAGTTCAGGTAAGATAGTAGAACATGAATCTTCAGATCAGGTTTCCATTTCTTCAGATTCCTCTACTGACTTAGGAATACTCTCTTCCTCCCTAAGGAGGATTCTGATGCTGAAGAATCTATTCCTTCAGCCTCCTCCTGAGATTACCTTTTGGGGAAACCTTGCATACCATGAGGGAACATTTCCACTAGGGAGGTTTGCCAAGATTATTCTTGAATCTACAGAAAAGGCTCAGGGACTCCTTTATTTCCTCTCAACACAGGCCCCTCAGCTATTCCTCTTGCTTCTGCAAGTTAGATATTGTAGATGATGTATTTTCTGGAGTCCAGTCTGACTCCTCGGCTCCTTACCTCCAGCTCATGTTAAGCCGGACAGGTACTTACAGGGTGCCTGACTCTCATAAATTATTTTTCAAGAACCCTGCAAGCTGACTCCAGAAACTATTTCTTAGGGGTCCCAAAGGGGTTAAGGCATCTACTGCAAAACCCTACCCTCCGGACAGGGGATTCTAGGGCATTAGACAGATGTGGAAAAGAAGCATTTACACCTCTGCTAAATTTTTGGCTATAAGGGCTTTAAATTCGTCAATTTCCATATGCTCAAATATCAACAATATATTATGTCACTGCTTAAACAGAAAATGTTGATAAATTCTGAAGGCGTGCAGAAACAAAGAAATGCAGGATTTATTGCATGCAGCTGAGCAAGCGTTGGAAAGCATTACTTTGCAAAATGTGGTTTTGATTCTTTGGAGGCCTCTCTGCAGGGCCGCTTGTTATGGGGTTTGGTCATTAGGAGGCATGCTTGGTTAGCCAGAACAAAATTTACCAGATCATGTTAAAGCAAAATTCATTAGATGCTCCATCACAGCATGATACTTTGTTTGGTCTTAAAGCAGAAGAGGTAAGTTAAAGAAAATGGAGGATGCAAAGCTAAATCTATGCAAACAGTCAAGGATTCCTTACAGGTACAGCCTCAAAGATTTAGGCAAGGCAGACACTTGGCTTCTCCACAAAGCAATTGGTCCTTCAGTGTCAAGACAGACCACAAAGGGGGCAGATACAGACGCCCAAGAGGCAAATCCCAGCCCCAAGGTTCCATGTACAGATCTACAACAATGGGGTGCATCTACCTCCAAAAGTGGAAAAAGACAAATCACAGCCTTACAGGAAACGGTCCCAATGACTTCCCCTGCTCTGTGCCAAGCACCTCTATCTTCTGGCAGCACCTTTAGGAGGAAAACTAGCACTTTTTTCTCAAAGTTGGCACACATCATGTTAAACCAGCAGGACAAATGTGGGTCTTCGACATAGTGTCCCAGGGCTACAAGTTTCACTTCTTTCATACTCCTGCCAAGGGGCAAACAGTTGGCCAGACCTACCAAAAAAACCAATGGCAGAGATTATGTAAAAAAATGTCTCATCCTCATGGACATGAGGGCCATTCAACAAGTACAAGAGCAGGGACAAGGATTTTATTCTAAGACCATTCCTGGTAAATTCCAGTGAAAGGACAAAGTCTGGAGACCAATACTTGACCTATCTATTGTAAACACATATCTGATATACCAAAATTCAAAAATAAGTTGACCTTACAGTGCAGCTTCTGCTCCATGCTGGGCAAGAAGGCTTGGCTTGTGACTTTTAGGACCTGTAAGTAGGCATACCTGCAATGTCCCAATCAGACAATCATGCAGAAGATACCTCTGTAGATCTCAAAAGCTGGCTCAATGCACTCACCAATTCTCTGCACTGCCCTTTGGTTTATTCATCATGCGCCCAGGGATTCTTTGGCCAAAGTGCCTGGCACCAGTAATTGCATTCTGCAGACAAGAGGAATACAAATATATCCTTACTTGGATGACTGCCTCATACAAGCAGAGAGAAACAAGGACATTCTACTACAGCATCTAGTGCTTTGTAAAAGATTACTACCATGCCTAGGGTACACAGTCAATCCTAACAAAATCAAAACTACGCTAATTCTCTTAAGAGATAATATTCCTAGGTGCAAGCTTAAATACAACTGCCCAGATGGCTTATCTCACACCAGACAAACAAAGGCAACTGACTACCTATTTCAAACTGTTGGCAACAAAGGCCCAGTTATCTGCAAGAAAAAATTCTACAGGCTTTGGGTTTCATGGCATCCCATTCTATTAATCATATGCAAGACTGCATATGAGGAAACTTCAATGGTACCCAAAAAAGTGTTTGACTCAGCATTGCCACAGCCTAGAAAAAAACAATAATTACCCTCATTCACTGCCTGCAACAGGAGTTTCTGATGGTGGGCGCAAAGCCTGTCACCAGAACAAGGACAGCGCCATTCACCTTACCCCCAGCCAGGCAGACATTGACAACGGATGCATCAGATTATGCCTGGGGGCAATATTATGGCAGGAAGATGTATTCAAGGCACATGGTCCGCCAACCAAATACATCTACATATCAATCAAAACGAGAGATGCTAGCTGTTCAGAATGCTCTGACAGCCCTCAAGGACCTACTTCATCCAGGACAACTACTGATAAAGACAGACAATACCACGGTCATGTGGTATATAAACAAGCAGGAGGCACTCATTCTTACCTCCTCTGCAGACTAGCCATGACTCCCTTTTTGTGGGACACAGCATTGACTTATCAAGCACATTCAGGCACAATTCCTGCCAGGAAAGATAAACACTCTGACAGATCTAACTAAGTAGAAACCTCATGGATCCCCACGAGTGGAAATTGGATCCATCCGCCAAATTTTCAAAATGATAACAAAGAAATGGGGATGCCCGGACATAGACCTATTTGCCTCTCCTCATAACTGCCAACTAAAGAGATTCTGCACAAGGACTTCTCACAGACAAGCATGGAAAGTGGATGCCCTATCTTTCAGCTGGAAACACAACAGTATATGCCTTTCCACCACTGCCTCTCCTCCCCAAGGTTGGGTACTCCTAAAGGTCAGACAAGTGAAGCTAAAATGATACTGATTGCCCCAGACTGGCCCCGCCAGTACTGGTATCCAATCCTAAGGAACTTGTCTTAATGCCCAGCCTGGACCTTACCTCAAATACCTCACCTACTGTCCCAACAAAACAATCAGATCCTGCACAGCCAACTCAAGACCTTAAATCTGGCAGCATGGCAGTTAATGTAGTCATACAAAACACACCTCTCACTAAAGCGGTGATGGATGTAATTTTGGAGGCCAGGAGGCCTAGTATAGAAAATCTTATGCTGGAAAATGGAAGACATTCTGTGCCTGTAATCAGGCACAAGGAATTGACACAGCAGTACCAAATATTCCTCAGATTTTGCAATACTTATCTGAGATGCTGGGCAAAGGCCTATCCTTTTCATCAATTAAAATTCATGCCTCTGCCATTTCGGCTCATTACAATACAGAGCCACCAATCTTTTTTCATCCTTTGTTAAGGCAGTACCTCAGAGGAGCCAAAAATTTAAGGCCTCCACGGAGATCACCAATACCTGCATGGGACCTCAATTACGTTTTGGAAAAACTCACTCTGCCCCCTTTTGAGCCAGCCGCTACAGCTGACATAAAGTTTTTATCTTGGAAAACAGCTCTGCTCCTGGCAATCACCTCTGCAAGACGAGTCTCAGAGCTACAGGCACTCATGGCTGTGGAACCTTTTATCATTTTTATCCAGACAGGGTTTCTGTGAGAACAAACTCAACATTTATGCCTAAGGTAGTGTCCAGTGTGGCCCTTAACCAAGCTATTCATCTGCCTACTTTTTATCCAAACCCACAGAATAACGGGGAGAGAATTCTGCATTCTTTGGACATACACAGACAGCTACGCTTCTACTTGAACAGATCCAAAGATTTCAGAAAGACTGAGCAACTACTAGTGGCATATGCTGCAGGATCACAAGGAAAAGCTATCTCAAAGCAGACCATATCAAAGTGGATAGGCCACTGCATTCGTTTCTGCTATTCACAACGTGACAAGCCAGTGCCTGAGGACATTGGGCCACATTCTACCAGAGCAGCAGCCACTTCAGCAGCCTTCCTCAGGGGAGTACCAACAAAGACATTTTAGAGGCTGCTACCTGGAGTTCAGTGCACACCTTTACAAAGCACTATCACTTACCGTTCTACTCGAAATCCAGGGCAGGCTTTGCTACTGCAGTTCTGCAGGGCCTCATAGCCACTCCTAATGCTATTTAGCTCCAGCCTCCCAACCACAGCTTTGGGATTCAACCCAAGTGTAATGACTGCAACAGTGAAACACGAAGAACATAGTACAGTTGTGTACACTTACCATAAATGTAGATGTTCAAGTGTATTCACTGTTGCAGTCCAAGTTACCCTCCCACCATCCCCCAACTCTTTTTGCTGAAACTTAGCTGCACTTCTCTAATGTATACAACCTATGTGGTGTATTTGCTTGTAGATGAAGGTATATATTTTGATGCATGCATTTTTTATTGGCATATTTTTGGCCTTCCCTTTTTGGGGGCACCTGACATCTGGGGCAAGAAAAACTGAAGAAAATGGCGTCGGCTGCATCTTTTATACCCCTGGTGCACTGACGTCAGGGAAGAGGCGACAGCAAACGATGCCAGACCTAGACTTTGGAATTCAGGCCGACTGAGGGTAGCCTACCAACAGGATAACCCAAGTGTAATGACTGCAACAGTGAATACACTCGAACATCTACAGTTATGGTAAATGTACACAACTGTACTTTTTAGATTCAATCATACTGTGCATATAAATGTAGACATTAATAAAATTAATAACTTGCAGTTTTTTCCAAATGTCCTAAACTTGTTGACAGATCAAATGAAAGAATATAGTTACAACATGTTGTATGCCTTGTTGTTTAAAACTTTCAGAAATAACATTATGTCAAAAACCAAACATTGCAGACAGAATCAGAGGATCATTACAGCAGGTACAAATAATAAATAAGAACATGGAGATTGAAGAGGTGATGGCTGCTATAACTGTTTACTGAGCTTTGTTGGTGTTCCCTGATTTGTAGCCGATTCTCTTGCAATTGCCACGTCTCACTGCTGGTAAAGTAAATTCAGAACTTGAATATGATATCTGCACTCCTCTCAAAAAATTCTTTCTCTCCCATATTGGTACTAAATAGTAAAACAAATATGCAGAAAAAACAACATTTTTTATTAATGCAAATGTGTGAAGAGAGAGAGAACAAGAAGAAACAGGGTCATAGGAGAGATGTCTGACAATGCCTTTGGTTCTCTCACCATGACGTCAGCGACCTGAAAATTAGGTTTTAAAATGGAGAAAACAGGAGCATTTTATTTTATTTAGTATTTATTTTCCATTGTAGAGCACTGGTCTCCATGAATCGTTTTCACACTCAGACTGTGAGCGGTGTCTAGTTAAGTGACTTGCTCAGAGTTACAGTTAGGTAATGGATGCTGATGGAATAGAACTTTGCACCTCTGGACCACAGAGAACTGCTTGTTAATAGAATTGTGAGTGATTTTCTTTTTTTAAACACTAAACCTTTGCATACTACCACACCATAGATAGTCCTTTGAATGAGAGTATGATAGCAGTAAGGAAAAAGTCCACCTAGACAACTAGGCTGCGTGTCATTTTTTTTATTCAATGAAAAGGGTACATTTATTTTGACTTGCTGTACAGATGCACAGTCACAGAAGTCTGTCACAGCTATGCATTTGTAACTGAATAATAACTTAATTGAAAGAGTTTTAAACATGAGACCACACAGAGGGGCTATAGCTGTGGATGAAACAATTTTGTGTGATACTGTAGTGCTGTAAGAGCCAAAAGAGGAATTGTATAATCAGCATTACAAGTGCTAGTTAAGATAAAGGGGACTCAAGTCTTGAAGGGTCAGAATTATAAATGACGTGTACCAACACTGGCAAGCCAATGCATATTCTGCAGATACAGAATAATTTGTTGGTGTTGAGATTCTCCCATCGATTTTCTCTCATATACTACTACCAGATTAATATTTTTCTCATCTCTTCTTGTTAAATGGGCCTGGTTCCAAAAGACTTGCTCTCAGTGTAAGTTACTTACACAGAGAGCAAGTCTTTTGGGATCCGGACCTTGGTGTAAGCCTGTTTATAGATGGACCTTACACCAAAATAAGTCACTTACATGGAGGGAATCGGGGGAAGGTTGACACATAGTAAGGCACTTATATTGACAACAACTATCTTGGAATCTGGCCCAGTACCTCTCAACCTTCCCTTGATCACACCATTCTGCTTGTACCCCTTTTACCCAAAATGTCTCTACACTAATACACAAATTAAATCAGTAATTTTTTTCTTTACTGCTCTCCCTTACCCATACATATTCTGCATTATTAATGGACCCCACACCACATTCGCTCATAGGTATTCATATCAGTATTCCTCACACCTGTACTCTTAAACACTCACACATCTCAAAATTGCTTATGAGCCAGAGGACTCAATTTTAACTTCTGCTTTCCTAAATAAACTCTCTCTTCTTATTATTTTAACTACATCCTCACCCTCAATCCTTCAAACCCATTTGTTTCTTACATGGTTCTCTTATCGTTCCTCATACTAGTACCTATTCTCTTTGTGGTGCACTTAACATCTTACCAACATCCATTACCATCACAATTCCAACAAAACTCTTATAATGTGTCCTCCAAACCAAATACATCTGAACCTCATCTCCCAATTGCACCCTATCTGTGTCAGCACTCATATGTCCTACTGTTCAAGTACAATTATTCAGAGTAACCACCATTTACTCACAGATTGGTTATTAAACATAAAATCAAGAAAAAAAATGCCTCTACCCGTATCATCACTTCTTAACCATAAAATGTAGAAGGGACATCTACTCAAGTCCAGACCCAACTCAGCATATTCAAAACCAGACAGCATATCCACAGCAGCTCCTTTGTGAATACACCTCACCCACAGCCCCACCCTGGCATTTTTCCTATGCCATAGAAAACAAAATAGTGTGATAATAATGAAGTCCATTTGGACAAAAATTGAGAATAAATTATCGTGCTATTTTGTTTCCTTGTTTGTCTCTGAGAAGTCCATTTGGACAAAAATGGAGAATAAATTATCATGCTATTTTGTTTCCTTGTTTGTCTCTGAGTAGTAATGCAGGTGGTTTTATTAGTTTTTGTGTTTGGATTACCACTTTTGGCTGGAGCTGAATTTTGTTACTTCTTCTATACCATACTAACTTACAAAATATTTAGAACAAACTCCCTGTAGTGCATGTATGGTTGGTACTACACAATGCAGACATCTTAGTAGTTACAGATACCTGACTCTGCCAGGAAACCAAAAATGAAGAAATTGCACTACCAGGCTTTAACATTATCAGAGTAGACAAGGGCAACAAAAATAAGCTGGAGGTGTCGCTATTTTCTTCAAAAACATACTAGATATCTCCCTTTTCTCCCACACCCTGTCAACTTTCTCTAACTCAGAAGTTCTACTAATCATGCTAAAACTAAACACTCAGAAGACATTCATTATCATGGGCATCTTACCTTTTTTCAAATGGACACTAGATTGACTTCTATTTGGTTGAGCAAAACATATGGTTGACGTGTGAAATTAACAATCCCTGGGTAAGGGAATATCCATTTCTATGGGGATTATGCAATCTCAGAGCTTTTGGTTTCATCTCATTTGGAGTTAATTCTCAGAGCATGCTGCCCTGTACATGTTGGCATTCCATTTTTCAAAGGTCTGACATCAACGTTATTGACGTCGCTCTAGTTTTTATTCAATGTAAAATTCTACATTCGTACATATTATGTACATTACACACACTCGCGGGCACACACACACACACACACACACACACACACACACACACACACACACATACACAGATAACAATGCTAAAACACTGGAAGGTATTCCGTGCTGGACCTTCTCAAAAATCCTTCTTGAAGCCGTTATAGTGGGTGATGCTAGTATAGATTGATAAACCAATACAGTATGAAAATCCATCCAGTAGTATGCATTTGCACAAGATTACCTAACTTATAACCAGACCAGCTAGATATAATAAGGCCACATTTGATTGGATCCTAACATTCTCTTCAAATAAAATCTCATCCCACAGAAATGTGTCAGACAGCCTAAGCAATCACTTACCAGTCTACACCATAAAGCACCAACCCCAAAACACATTTCTGCCTGGTAAAAAAAACAAAAAACTTACCACTTGTCAAGAAGACACTTTTTGTTAATACACTACATCTGCTTAACTTAGAGTCAATAAAGACTCTCACATGGTAGCGTTGTTGCCTCACAGTTAGACGTTGCCCATTCGATTCTCAGAGCGTCTTCTGTGTAGCGACATGCGTGAATGGGAGTTCCTTCGTTGAAGGTTGTGCGTTAGGCCCGGCAAGCCAATATGTAAAAATCTACTGCCAGTCATTAGCGGACCGGAGTTCCGCTGTGGCGACCCCTAACCGGGAAAAGCCGAAAGACACAAACCAAAGATGATGATGTCTCTAAGTTGCCACAACCTGGACTGACATGAAATGATTGTGGATATTGTACATATACTATGCTGTAAATGAATCATTGTTTGTTTGAACACAGGTAGCCGCTGATATGCTTGTGATAGTACAAGGAATGTTCATAGAGATGAAAGTTTTGGGTAGTTGGTGTTATGTTTTGACAAATTTTCTGTCTATGACAAAAGAAAAGGAAACAGAATGCTGCATTACATTGTGTTTCATGGCTGAATTTACAGTGTAGAGAGATAGGACCATCTTTATTAGGACTGGGGATTTAATGAATATTTAAAATGGTTTGGGGGAAGGGGTTGAAGGTGTAAGGGTCAGAAACTGCCTTCCACAGAGTGTGAAGCTGATAGTATGCAGAGCCTGGGAAGAAAGGAGTAGAAATGAGCAAATAACATTATCTGATAGACATTCCTTTGACTATGCACACTTTTTCCCTCCAGTCAGACTTTGGCATGTTCAAAAAAAAAAAATCCCTTGCTAAGGGCCATTTGCATGCCTGTGATGCAGCAGAGTTAGTATAATAGTTAAGGTCTTCATCTCCCAATCACAGTGTACATAATCTGATCCTGACCTCCGTCCACTGCCATTTTGAAGTTTGCATGTTCTCCCCATGTTTGTATGGGTTTCCTTCCATCTCCCAAAAGCATATTGGGTGTTTCCACCTCAAACTAAGGAAGTATGCCAGCAGAGTGCACCCAAAATGCATATTGAGAAATAGTTGTGTAAGCTACCCATTTTATGTATCAACCATAGAGCCCAGTATCCTCCAGATAGTAGAACATGGATAACAGACTGCATTTGTATCAGGGCTAGCCACTTGATGGTGTAAAACTTGTCTCTAAGTGATTTGGTCATGATAGCTAATATTACTAAAAACGGGCATCGGTTTTATTTACCAATGGTAAGTGGGTTGAAGAAGAGGCCTACTCTGACCTATGCCAGGGATCCATACTAAGGGCAGGAGGAATGTATATGGCCAATGTGCGCCTCACCCTAAAACTCAGCAGCCTTAGGTCAGTAAGCTGTTGGTTTCCAGTTGCTTAGTGTTGATTACCTGGGAAAGTTCTGATGAGTGAAATCTGAATGTAAAACCATTCAACCGGCCAAAAATGATCTAAGAATTGCTACATTGGCTATAGGTTTACCAATATGGTGCAGCTTGGAAGTGGATGACATGATGGTAAGGAGGAGACCGAACATCCTGTGTATCCAGGAAACAAAGTGAAGTGGTAGTACAGCAAAACCATTTATCTTGGGATACAGAGTCTATTGCTTGGGGGGGGGGACTAGAAATGGTGTGGGAATTGTGGTGAGGCGAGTTATTTGAAGGCAGTCATTAGAATTAGTGATAGACTCATGTCAGTCAGATTCTAGTGTAAAAGTAAAGCAGTATTTATAATCGTTTCCTGTGCCTCACAGCAGGGCTGTGATGGTGAAGAAAAGAGTGCATTCATATAGCCATAGATTCATAAGTGATTACTAGGTTATCATCCCAAGAGCCATTTTAAGCCTAGTCAAGCTTACCCCAAATTAAAAAATATATATATTTCTGATGTGTTAATACCCAAGGAATTCTGCTGTTATGGTATAGGCTTGGACACTTTTAAGTGCTCACAGGCTGCCCCCTCCATTAGGGGCATAGGTGTCAAACCAGGGGTAAAGTTGCAACTTCCCGTCCACTGGTCCAAGTTATATTTGACTAGAGATAGGGATGAGATTTACTTCACATGGATGGGAAGCCCGCTCCAGAGAATGGCTGATCATTGAGATACATGCCTCTTTCTCTCTGTAGCATGCCTTGCTTATGTCGCCAACAAGGTTTTGGTCCTTAGAACTGGTATTACTGATGATATTTGTTTGGTAGCTGTGCAACAAATCCATCACTGTGGGATCAGAGGATGCATTGTAGGCTGTGCATAGATTGCCTTGCAGCAGTCTGTAAGCAACCAAGTACAAAGGTAGGGCTTTGAGACAAGTCCGTATAGGACTTTATTTACTCCCTGTCAAGCTGTTGCAAGTGCCTAGTCAGGTACATGCCAAAGAGTGCATTGTACTAGATGACTGTTCCCTTGTAGTTGGCTGTCATCAGACTAGTAACCTCCCTAGACTTGGATGCCATGCTCTTACTTATATGTTGTGCAAGGTAGAACAATTCAGGTAGCAACTGCCTACTATATAAAGCAAGGCAACATGAGTTGGTGTTGATAACTGGGACCTGAATGCTAATATCAAGTCAGACAGAGCAGGCTACAAGGACTGCCTGGGTCCACATGGGTGAGGCAACAGGAACAAAAAAACAGAGGCCGTTCTAGCTGTCTGGCAAATAGCTTGATGGTGACTAATACATGTTTTGCCAAGTGAGACAGTCAAAAGATCACATACAAGAGTGGTCAATGTGCAACTGAGGAGGTAGACTTCCTCCTAGTAAGGGAAGGGCATTTAGGTAGAATCGGAGATTGCAAAGTCATCCCCAGTAAAATTATTGACACACAACATAAGTCATTCGTGGTCACAGTCACCTGTAAGCAGTGGTCAACGAAGACTCTGAGGTCAGCAAATGCTAGGCTGAGGATCTGGAAGATGACTGGAGAGAAAGCACAAATCTGGGAAATACTCAGGGCTGTAGCACCTCATGAAGAAGAGGAAATAGGTGAAGTTGAAAGAGAATGGGAGCATCTCAAAACAGCATATGTGAAGACTATAGAACAGGTATACGATTGAGCAAGGGATGGAAACAAAGTATGTAAGGAAAGCTGGTGGTTTGCTTTAGAAGCCCAGGACATTAACAAAGGAAAGAAGGGATGCAGGCAAAAGTGAATATAGAAACGACAGCCCAAGCTAAAAAGGAATACTAGTTAGCTAATAAAGAGGCTAAGTGAGCAGTTCCAGTACCAAAGAACAAAGCATCAGAAGCACTCTACCAACTTCTGAAAACTGATTCAGCAAATTGCACAAAGAAACTCTGTTTGCTGGGAAAGACAGAAAGATAAAGGCAACTCAAAAGACACGTTCATAAGGGATGCCAACAACAATCTGCTCACCAGTTCACAGGGCAGCAAAGGCAGATGGAAGGAGTACTTCCATCAGCTTATAATTAAAGTCCCACAGATGTTGTACTGCCCCAGACACAGCCTGCAATGAAATTGAATGAAGAACTTACCCTCGAAGAGGTAAGAACAGCATTAATGAAATTTAAGTCAGAGAAAGCAACAGGCTCAGATGAAGTCATGGCAGTGATCAAGATATTGGGGAGGGTTGATTGAGAAATGTCTCCTGACGGTATTCAAAATGTTATAGAAAAATATGTCCCATATGACTGAAGAGTAAGAATTCTCATGCCAGGGTATAAGGACAAAGGCAACATTCACATGGTAAATTTCATGAGGATCAGCCTCATCAGAATTTGTGGGCTATGCCTTTCTCCATCAGTAATGATCTCATGGTAGGGTTGGATGTATAAATAGCTGTGTTCTAAAAATGTTTTATACTCCTACTAGAAAATGAAATATTATATCTTGTTGTTAAAATTCTTTGCAATTCCATATCCTATTGAATTACGTGTGGTCCAACAATCTTGCTTGAGGCATATAAATCTTTACTACAAGTATTATATTGCATTGCTAATAAAAAACATTTATTTCCCTCTTACTTTTTACTAAATATGCCATCTTTAAATATACTACTTAAAATCAGTTTTCTTTTATTTCTTAAACATGCCTTCAGATAAGTGTTTTTTTTTTTACATTTACAGTTTTGTATCCTGTATTTAAAAATAATGTTATTAAAAACTTTGCCTCAACCAAAAAAAATCCATTCACTGCAATTACGACATGTCCTTAAAAATTCACCACAGGACAAAGAAGTCATTAATGATTCTGGATTGTGGCTTCTTCTGTGTAAAAATGTGGAAGGATACAGTTCTTTCCTAGACAATCTGATGTCGTTTTCATTCATTTCACAACCTGTGTGTTCAGGTCCGAACCTCTGATCTGACTTGTTCACATCTTATAACTTAGAGTCTGACTCTCGAGTTCCTCCCTTAGCCATAATGCCACTGTCCTCCAGATTACCTCAAATGTCGTTTGCCATGCTTGAAAGCAGTCAAGATTTTTGCCTCTCAAGTCTCTATTTGGGGTTGTGAGTGGTTTAAACTTTTCCAATGTTAAACTTGGTTATTATTCTTTATATTTTATTTCTAATTACTCTTCTATTCACTTTTTTTATTAATTTATTATTTTCTTGGTTTCTTGCAAATTTTAAATAACTGTATACCTTCTGGTATTCCTGTCCCTCTACCAGTGTTGGTAGTTTGTTTCCTTTTCTAATCTCCTTCTGTCTTAATCAAAACAAAAAAAAAAAACTTTTTTTTTCTTTAAACTATCTGGTATGACTGAAATATGTACCAGTTTCAAAAAATGCACTTCCTGCGGGCGTAAGATCCCAACTGTGATGCCCACAGGGAGTGTGTTTATTGCTTAGGCCCTGGTCACTTAGATATCTCATGTGATATTCATGCAGGCTTTAATACTCAAGCTCTAGGTGATCGCCGAAACAAACTTATTTTGAAGGGCCTATTTCCCCAGTCTGCTGTTTCTTCAGTTGGAAATTCCAGAGAGTCAAAGGTTCATCCCCCCACTAAGAAATCCAAGGAGCCCAGGGAGCACCACAAATGCTGTCCTGCCTGGTCTGTTACCAGATCTTCATCTGAACCACCAACTAAGACCTTAAAGCTGTCAGACCTGAAACTGTGGATCCGACACAGCCATTAATGACTTCTCCTCGGAGTTGAGCTCCCAAATTCTCCTCAGAGCATGTGTCCCCAAGACTAAGATCTCCTTTTCTGCATGAGACCCCTAAGAAACTTTCAATATCTCCCTCCACCTCTTCCTTCTTAAGATCTTCCTGGAGCCTACCCAAAGCAGAGGTGGACAGGATGAGGAGAAGAGTCTTCAGGATGCAGATTCAGATGATGGTTTTGCTTGCTGCATCCCCCACCAGATCCACGAGCCACCAACCTGCCTTTCTTTCTTCAATAACTCCTTCTCTGATCTGACCTCCTGTTTCAGAGCCCTCAGATCCAGGGGCAGCCAGAGTCAACACAACAAATCCGATGACATTATCTTCTTCAACTCTGAAGACTTCTCTGATCCGATCAGCTCCAGCTCTGTTGGAGCATGATTGATCTCGGAGCCAAAGTGGCAGCATCATGTCCAAGGGGTTTCCTTAGATTCCGAAGCTTTCGGAGATGTTGTTTCCTCTCGGCGCCTCTGTGCTAGCCAGCTGAGCTCTGACAAACCCCTTCAGCTTGGGGAATTCTGGAAGATCAGGGATTGTTTGCTCTGAGAGCTTCCTCTCCAGAGTGATTGCCACTGGACTCTGTAGGTCTCTCTGTGTTCAAGGTGGTGGAGGGGTACTTTCTCAGGCAAGAACTGCCTTGGCTCTACCTCCCTCAGATCCTACCCCTGTCTTAACTTCTGTGCCTGAACCTGCTCATCCTCCACCTCTGGGACAGCCAGCCCCCAAGAGCTTCCAGCCAGCTCCACCCACAGAGCTCCCTGTCTCTTCCAATACCTCCCCGGGGCATCCCACAGAGGAGGTCCCCGCAAGAGACCGTGCAAAAGGAGGCACCTGAGTTCCACACAGGAATATTTGACCTAGGACACCAACTTTGATGAGGGGGAAGGGTCCCCAAGATCTCCACCTGATGATGTGTCCTTTGGAGACATCCTTGAAATCCTACACCAAAAAGGTGATTGGTCTTCCCAAAGCTCTTTCTCAGAGGAGTCTGTGTTTTTGGAAGCCTTAGGGCTGGCCCATCTACATCTTGGCTGAACTGCATGCAGATGACCTCATAGAGTTTGTCTTCCACAGGGCATGGAAGGAGCTGGACACCATGGAACCCATCCCAAAAAGAGCTGACAAGTTCCTGAGTGCCCCTTCAGGTAAACCATACTAGAGAAAAGGTAGCCCAGTAGATGTCATGGTTGTTGCTCCAACCATGAAAAAGGAGCTAGCCAAACAAAGCTCCACTGTCCATCCACCTAACAGGGAGTCTAGGGCTTTGGACAGGTTTGGGAATCAGGTGTACTCATGAGTAACGTTCGCATTGTGATCGCTGAATTATTTGGCTCATTTTACCAGGTTACAGAGGGACTTATTAAAGGAACTGTCTAACACTGCATCAGGGTCCATGTCCAAGAGGAACAGAAAACATTTTCCTCTAGGATGGCTATCTTACAGTCTATCTCAAATCCATCTATGAGGCTAATCTCGCATGCTGCAGAGGTACTTCAAGGGCCGCCAGTTTAGGCATCGCAATAAGGAGACATGCCTGGATGCGACGTTATGACTTTGGGGAACCATTCAAGGTGTCATTGATCAATGCACCGTTTGTTGGATCATCATTTTTTGGCCCAACCGTGAAAGACACACTCTCCAACTGAGAAAAAGACGAAAAGACCTTGTCTGCCATAGGAATTCAGTGTTCTACCCCACAAAGGCCTTTTTCTAAGAACCAACGTGGAGATAAGAAATTGTGGTTCAAAAATCACAGGGGGGGCCTTTCCAGGATTCACAAGAAGATTCTTCTCGTTAGAGGCAGAGGGAGAATAGACACTGCCCACGTGGCAGAGGAGGTCCGTAGAACCAAAGTTCTAGGGATTCTTTCTCAGACAGATCTTTTCAGCACTCCTGAGCACTTGCCTCATTGCCCCCCTCTGTAGTTAGGGGGGAGCCTATCTTTGCACCAGAATGCCTAGCTAGCCATTACAAATGACCAATGGGTGCAAAGAATCATATCCAGAGAGTATTGTATTCCATTTTTCAAAACTCCCAAACCAAAGAAAAATCTCCCCGATGTTCCACCCCATCAGAGGGAGTCAACAGCCTTAGACATTACAAAGCTGCTAGAAAATAGGGTCATCCATCAGTTCCTACCAGACCAGATAGGATCCGGAATTTACTCAAGGTTCCTTTTAGTACCAAAAAAGACAGGGGACCTGAGACCGATCCTAGATCTGACATCCCTGAACAAGTCCATGAAGAACTCGAAATTCCAGATGGTCACGGTACAGTCTATTCTTTCCTTTCTCCAGAAAGATGAGTGTATGTGCTGTATAGACCTTCAAGATGCATACTATCCACATCAAAATGGATAGGTGCCCATGAAGGTTTCTCCACTTCAGAGCTGTGCCCTTTGGTACCACAGCCCCCAGGGTATTCACCAAATGTATGGCAATAGCTCACTTGAAACTGTTCAGATTCACAGTATTTCTTTATCTGGACAACTGGCTGCTGACCACATCAACCAGGCATCTACTCATGCAAGCCAGAAATTATCTGCTTCACCTAAAGAACACATTGGGGATCACTATAAACACACAAAAGTCTCAACTTCACCCATTCCAAGTGATAGACTTTATAGGGGAGTGTCTGGACACACGCAGTTGTCTAGTCTTCCTACGTCTTAATAGAAGTGTGTCCTTAAGGTTACATAGCAAACAAATTCTAACCATTCCTTCACCAACAGCAGAATTAGTCCTTCCTCAAAGCACTGGACTCACTGGCTGCATCTATAATGTTGATTCCAACAGCTCACCTTTGCACAAGAATTGTACAATGGACTCTAGCAGTACAATGGTCCTTACATCGCTGTCCTTTGAGTCACCCTGTAAAACTATCTCAAGTGGCTTCTCTCGAGGGACGTTGAGGAAGGACATCTGTTTATTCTTCCTTCCCCCAACACCACATTGACCATGGATGCATTCCAGTTGGGGTGGGGGGCATTACCTTTGACAAACTGTTCAAGACACATGGTCAAGGCAGGAGACCTCTCTGCATGTCATTGTTCTAGTGATGAGAGCCTTGCAGGCCTTACAAAGCTTTATTCCTCAAGTGACTATTGCTATACAAACAGGCAACAAGTCAGTAGTCTGGTACATCAGCAAACAGGGAGAACTAGATCTTATCCCCTTTGTTGTGAAGCAATGAGAGTTTGGCAGTGGGCGATCTCCTCCAGCTGCTTTCTGGTAGCAATGCACATACTGTGGAAATCCAGCATTCTAGAGAACAGGCTAAGAAGAACTTTTCTGATGCCTCACAAGTGGTCTCTAAATCAGTCTGCATCAAATAAGATATTCCACAAATGGGGTCTACCTTGCTGTGATCTCTTTGCATCCCCAGCCAACAACAAATGCAGCAGGTTCTTTGCCCTAATCCCTCCTCAGGGACAATCACCAAAAGAAGCTCTAGTCCATGTTTGGTCCTCCGGTTTCCTTTATGCTTATCCCCCCTCCCACCCTCTCCTCCCCAAATTTCTTCAGAAAACGCAAAGGTTGAAGAGCAAATTTATCCTCATTGCCCCCTTCTGGCCTAGACAGGTCTGGTTTTCCTTCCTTTGGTCTCATCTGATACATCCTTCCTGGATGCTGGATCCAAATCCAGACCTCCCTACCTCATCCCTCAGGACAAACTCACCCAAATCTAACAGGCCTCAAATTGACCACATGGTTTCTCCACTTCTGATGATAGCTGGACATTCCAACCTTTCATCTCCAGTTAAGAAAATCTTGGTGTGCTCATAAGGCCTCCACAAGAAAAATTTACAAAATCAAATGGAAAAGGTTCTCTGTTTGGGCTCATCAGAAACTTTTAGATCCCTTTACCACTCTGACCCCAGCAGTTCGTGACTTCCTTGCCTCAGTCTTTCAGGATGGAGCAAGCTATTTCACTGCCAAAGTTCAGTTGACAGCCATATCCAATTGTCATAGGCAAAATACTTCTTCCAAATTGTGCAAGGCCTTTCTTAGAGGTACCCTTTTACTTAGGCCTCCAGTCAAGATCCCACTCCTCAGTGGGATCTCACTGTGGTCTTACAAGCCTTAGTTCACTCGCCCTTTGAACCTTCTGCCAAAGTGGACCTCAAATTCTTGTCATGGAAAACTATTTTTTGGTGGACATAACCTCAGCTAGAAGAATTTTGGAAATACAGGCACTTTCTTCCAGACCATTCACAAAAACAGTCACTTTATGTAAAATCCATCCTTTTTGCAAAAAGTTGCTTCTGAACACAGTATCAACCAAGTTATCATTCTGACAGTATATTCCTTCTTAACTTTCAGAAGAAGGGTGAATATACTCTTCACCATCTTGATGTGCATAGACAATTGCATTTTTATCTGGACAGGACTAAAACTTTCGGGAAATCTGACCAATTGTTTGTTTCCTTTTCCAAAGTAAAGTTGGGAGAACCTGTTTTCAGGACAGCTCTGCCTAAATGGATAACAGCTTGCATTTCTTATAGTTACACTGCAAAATTTATTACCCCACCTAGCCTTGTAAAAGTACATTCTACTAGATCAGTGTCCACCTCAGAAGCTTTTTGGTGTAGAGTATCCAGTGATGATATTTGTGCAGCTGCTTCCTGGTAAATATGCATACCTTTGTTACACATTCTAAATTAGATATTATATGTAGAAATAGAGAATCCTTTTGTTCTGTGGTGTTGTTGAATATCCTTCCATGAGGGCCTCCCAAAATCAGTGTAGCTGGGGACTCTGTCCCACAGGTTGAGGAAGGAATGAAAATGACAACATCAGATAAAGAAGTTATGTACTCTCCATAATGTTCATCTGTGTTGTCCATTTTCATTCTTCTTCTTCAGCCTTCCCCCTCCATCCCTCTTCCTTCTGGGAAGATTTACAGAGGTGTTTTAGGAACCACTGTTCCTTTTTTTTTTAATAAACATCTTTATTAAATTATCGCATATGGCATAAGCAATCTCACATTTATATAAATGAAAAACAAACAAGATGACACTACTTTAGTTCAAAACATTATACATCACAGACACCATTGAAACAACTGTAGTTGCAAACATTATACATCACTTATAATCAATCAAGTCATTGTCAATTAAGTATTATATGGATCATTCAAATCCTGCCTCTTAAACCTAGTACTTTCTCTGCATTTATTGTTCCCACAATTCCCATTTTCCTATGTAGTTTGCTCCTTCCTTTTTCTAAAGATCCCAGTTCCAGTTGTTTTATCTCTGTTAGTATATTTACTACTTCTAGTAAAGTTGGTCTAGACTTTGATTTCCATTTTCTAGTAATTGCTTTTTTGGCAGCCACCATGATTAGACTCTGCAAGGCTTTACTATGTCTAGGCAATTCCGATTCTCTATCATAGCTCACAAAAATCATCTGCAGGGAATACCAGGAACCACTGTTCCTTTTGAGGTCTTGATATTGGCGTTTCTCTCTTGGGATAAATTTCCTTATATACATTCATGTGTTGTGCATATTCAGCTGCAGCAAACTCAATCTGAGGTAATCTGGAGGACAGGGGCATTATTGGTAAGGGAGGAGCTTGAGAGTTGGATCCTAAGCTATAAAAAGCAGCCAAGTCAGATTGAGGTTCGGACCTGAACCCACAGGTTGAGGAAGAATGAAAATGGACAACACTGATGGAATGTTATGGTGAGTACATAACTTTTTTATTTAATTATTCTACCATTTAATTTAATTAATCTGCATTGTATTTATTTATGCAGGGTGGTATTTCATTGTTAGAAAATGTTTATTTTTAATATGATCTCTCTTCCTTGAAGGCTTTATTTGTAAGCCAAGGCAGTCGAAGAGTGATGCAGTTTTAATAAGGTAAAGTTTAAAAGGCATTTGTTGCAGAGTAGTACAAAGTAGTATGAGATCTGAGCAGTTTGGATTCAGTTTAGAATACAGCACAACTGACTCAATGTTTGCAGCGAGAAAGATAGTTGAGAAGAAGGGTGGATATGAGAAAAAAGTCCAACTGAGCATTCCTAGACTTGGGGAAACCATATGACAAGGTCCCAAGAAAGCTGATTTGGACAGTTCTGCACTGGTTTGATGTCCCAGAAACATTGGTGGAATTAGTGCAGGCTATGTACATTGATTCAGTATCAAAAGTATGAACAGTGTTCGGACTCACATAAGGGTTGCCAAGTGGGAGTGGATGTGCATCAGGGTTCAAGTCTGACCCTACTGCTGTTCGTACTGGTGATGAGCTGTGTTAACAAACAGATCAGAAGAGACAGATCAGTAAAGCTTCTGTATGCATTTGATTGATGTGGAATTACAAGAGTCTGAATAGAAATTTAGCAAGCGATAGAGGAATGAAATGCAGCACTGAAGACACATGGGATCAGACTGAGTTCAGGTAAGACAGTTGTCATAGCAGCAAATGGGGAAATTAGAAGAAGATGAATATTGAGATAGAAGTGAAAATAGGTGAACTGGTTAACAGCTTCATGTATCTGGTGCCTTGTGTGGGGGGTAATAGATGGGAAATCTAAATGAAGAGGTCAGAGCTAGAATCAGAGGTTCTGTAGCCAGCTGGCACAAAAAAATCGTAAAGAAGGTAAAAAGTAAGGTGCAATACAGTGGTGCAGCTAATATTTCTGTATGGTGCAGAAACATGAGTAGTTGAAGACAGAACAGTGGAGGAAGCTTTGTGATGATGAAGATTAAGTGCCTGAGATGGATAGTATTGTGTGAGAGAAGGCCTAGAGCATTCGGGCATGACTGTTACAGAAGGTAAGAAAGAGGCACTAAATCGAGAGAGGTAGTGACAGTTAGTGCTACAGCCGTACAAAGTATAGAAAATAGGGAAAAGGGGGACTGTTGATGACTATGATTATACACACTGTACTATATATTTTTTTCTAACTCTGCTAGTTTTAGAAACAGCTCTTCTTGAGAAGCCTTTATACTCTGCCTCAGATTTTTGCAGTTTTATCAGTTCAGCTGAATAACTAGTTAGGGCTTTGTTGATTTTTCCCAGCCTTTTATTATATGAGTTGATGTATTCCTTCAGTGTTTCATTTATTGCAATAATCTTGGAGTATATTTGATGTATTTTTTTTTCATTTAAATTATTGGAAGCAATCTCTTGAACCAAAGCTGAATCTTGAACTGCTTTTTGCAGAACAACTGCAGGAGCCTTCCCAGCCAGTGTTTTATCTACAACTTTTCTGATTGACTTTCTTTCATGTTCTCCAATTTTCTTTTTTGCTGGCATCCAGGCAGTGTACTTAATAGCCAGTAACTGAATTTTACCCAAATAACCATTTCAGTGCCACTGCATTTTCTCAGTTTATATTTTCACAGTGGAAGAGCTGAAATTAAGCTGTTGCTCAGTGTGCAGCCATCTTGGAAGTCGATACCTGCAATAATGTAAAGCATCAAATATGTAGATGAGATGACACTCAAAACTGTTAGTTCTTATTTACCATTTGCACACTTTGAATATTAATCCTTGCTTATGTTGGCAACTTCCTGTGTTTGTTTATGTCTTACTTTAAGTTCTTTTATAGTTCAAAGGTGGCTAGTGGGCATGCAGACTGAGACCATTGATGTGCTTTGCTGAATTGCCCTAGAGCACTGTCTAGTTAAGTGACTTTCACAGCATCACACAGTAAGCAAGTGGAGGTGGAAGGAATCTAATCCTTTACCACAGGAAGCAGCTTATCAACAATCTCATAGTTTTTAATCTTGTGCACTAACTGCTATACTTTAAATTTTTTACTTGTATTGTTTTGCATTTTATATGCTGTGGCCTTGCACAGGTACCACAGGAGAGTTTCCTATGCAGCCTGTCTTTTATGTAATACTTTTGTCACAAGAAACATTTCTTATGGGATTGGTCAGTGTTAATTCCTCTTGGAAGTAGGCCCTGATTGAGAATGACTTACCAGTCCTCTGAGTCATGGTAGGACCTGTCTTCTGAAAGTGCGGACTTGAGCCTGGTTAATTGTGCCACATTACTGGAACATCAGAGTGCCAAGAAAGACATTCCTATCAGCTGCCACTTTGTAGGTTTCCTCACATGGTGCTGGCAGTGCTTATCCCATATGTGATGGCATGAGGTATTCCCAGCTACGCCAGGAGAGGTAGGGCAGTGTGTAACATGCCAGCACAGCTAGCTGGAATTTAGTAAATAATTATACATTATTTGAATATCAAACTGATTTTTTACAGATGCTTGTGTTGAAAATGGATTTGTAAAGTTGCTTGTGTTAAAAATGTACCAGTAGTGGGCCCTGACTGCATTGTAACTGAATTAAATATGTTAACAGAGGGTACTGGAAATGGTACTGCGGTGGTGGTGCTGCGGTAGCGTTGTTGCCTCACAGTTAGACATTGCCCGTTCGATTCTCAGTTAGAGCGTCTTCTGTGTAGCGACTTGCGTGACTGGGCATTCCTTCGTTGAAGGTTGTGCGTTAGGCCCGGCAAGCCAGTATGTAAAAATCTACTGCCAGTCATTAGCGGACCGGAGTTCCGCTGTGGCGACCCCTAACCGGGAAAAGCCAAAAGACACAAACAAACAGAGGATACTTGAAGAGAAGAGTTTAAGCTTTGCTCCAGCTAATTTGGGAAAATAGAAACTAAATTACTGGGCCTAGCCCATAAAGATGTTCTCACAGTTTTGAATGAAGCCAGAGAAGCAATATCTATAAGAAGTCTGGTTTGTTGGTCTCTGTAGGAGGAGTAGACATTTGTAATTGTTTTATGACTTCCAGAAGCTACACCAAATCTGAGCAATGCTCTTTTGTGTGTATTATTGACATGTAAGTGCTAAATCCTGGCAGTTTCTAACCGTGGGGGGGGGGGGGGTTGCATGGGAACAAACGTCAGATGACCAGATGCATGTGAAGTCATTCTGTACAGAAGTAATGTTTTAATATTAGGTGATACAGAAGTCTCATGGTAGTTTGTTTCTTGGAACCTGACATAGAAGGATCACTCACCTACTTCATCTTGCCTTGCTGTATTAAGTAAGTATTAATATTAGGTGATACAGAAGTCTCATGGTAGTCTGTTTCTTGGAACCTGACCTAGAAGGATCACTCACCTACTTCATCTTGCCTTGCTGTATTAAGTAAGTAGGAACAGTAATTCTCTAGATCAGTCAAGAAAATATAGTGAGAATAGTTAAGTATTGTTTTTTCTGTAACTGTGTGAATCTTTCCATCTGTGTTATTTTTAATATTTCCTGTGAGTGAAATTCTGGTGTTTACTTTAAATAGATATTTTTTTATTTTCATGTTATTTTATTATTTATTAGTTATATTTAAATTTTTCATTGTGGCTGGTCCTTCAGAAACATTTTAGTCTTTGGGAGTACTTATATCTATTGGCGACACTGTGGCAACTCCTGAAGCCTGGCTGTTTGGTCAACATTACCATTTATATTAATATTAATTTCACCCAGTATAATTGGGTACCCTTGCAAGAGCCTTAGGTAGCTGGCTTTGTACTTTATAGTTTGGGCAGAAGGGAGCACAGCAGGTAAATATGTGCCAGCCTTTCCCAGTTGTGTGTGTGTGTGTGTGTGTGTGTGTGTGTGTGTGTGTGTGTGTGTGTGTGTATGTGTCTGTGTCTGTCAGCTACTTGGATCAGGGACACGAAGCACTGGTTTCACAAAGAGGTGCTGAAGGACTTGGCTTGGACACTCAACTGAGGACTTAACCCTATAGGTGTGCTAGTAGGGAGCCTTATTGGGGCCCTGGAGTGAGACAGATATAAAGAAACCTAGATCCCGGGCTGACTGTGTTCCCTGTGGGCTCTTAAGGGAAGTTGTGCTTGATGCAGAGAGGTCTGCATCTGGAAATGCTGAGTGTATCCATTTGTATTCCAAGTGAACATCCCTCTCCAGTGTCAGTGGTGTTGATTCAGGCTCCCTGATTACTGGCCCAGAATGGAGACATCACACCATAATTGATTGAATGGCCTCAGGCCTTAATTAATCAGACTTGAGGAGTGACCATCAAATCACATACTCATGAATTGGCAGACCTCAGGCCTGAAGCCCTTCTGTGACCTTCCTTGGACTTAGCAGTGTTAGCTGACACCTTCTTGAGGAAACAGAGGTGGATTGAGGCTTGATTAAAGCTTGTACCCTTCTGCACTCCTTGGGGTGGCCATCATCTCCACTGTATTATTTGTTTGTCTTTGCAGGGAAGTGCTTATGTGGACCCTGAAATGCCAGTGATTCCAGAAACTGTTATGGCTCATCTGCTGGTGTCAGACCCTTCTCTCTGAGCTCTGGAGTGGTGGAAAGTTATGACCTAGGTCCTTTTTCTCCAGGTTGTGGAGCAGTGGGTGATTCCTTACACTCCCTTTGTATGATTTTTGATGCTCAATTTGCCAGGTTTTTGAAGACTTTCACTTTGCCTGTCGGTTAAGGGAGCCCACTTGTCTTTTTTTTTTCTCCTGGTGTAGGGTAAGTGGGCCCATGCCAGAAGAGGTTACACACAAATCTGCTCAAGCATAAGGTGATCCTTGCCTTTAGGATGTGTGAATGGAGTTGATATTCAAACTTACCTGCTTTAATCAGATGTCCAGGCTCTAGTATGATATATAAACAGAATAGCATGCATTTATGTCTTTTGTTTCAGAGTATGTTGCTCATCTTACAGTAAGCCATTGGTTGAGGCATTACTATCACAGGAATTTATATCATGGAAAAAGTGAATATGGTGGTGATTTCTCTCAGCTTTTTTTTTCCCAGTCCTCTCCTGGAGCTGAGGATAAGGGGTGGGAGGTAGCCTGCTGGCTGAAAATCCACCAGGAATAGGGCACCCTGGATATTGATCATCTCGCCACACAGTGAAGAATGTTTTTTGTACAACTCTACTCTGCTTGTCAGGGTTGGGGGAGGTGGCAGTAGGCACCTTTTCCTTTTCACTGGTGAGAAGGATCATGTATGCCTTTCCATTTTTTCCTCTGATTCTGCACTTAGTAACACCTAAATTATTCCTCCTCAGTAGCCCTTTTGTGGCCAAGAAGGGTGTTGTTTTATGATCATAGCTCCCTGCAGTATTGGATTCCATACCGGTACAAGCCTGGAGCCCTCCTTACTTGGGGATGCCATCTGCCTTCACCTTTTTTTGGCCTTTTTTTCATGTGTGTAGTTTTCACTAACTTTTCTCTGATCTGCCAAACCTTCTGGCTGAGATCTTTGATGTCAGAGAAGCTGCCAGAAAATCGCAGTTATTGGTATATTTCATTAACCTTCTCCATTTTTTGTGGTGCAGTATCCCTGTCTGCCACCATCTGTGAGTCTGCATATGATTATTACCTATTTTAGACACTGTTTGACCTGGTCTTCATTACCCTGTTGTCAAGATACATGTTTCCACCACTTTTGAGATATTAGAGCTGTGGCATAGTGCAGTCTTGAGAGTTCCTTAAGAGACTTGTACATATTTGATTACTTTTATTGAGCTTTTCCTAGGAACTTGAACTTACATGACTGTGAGGTTTGCCTATTCTCTTTTCAGTCTGGCTGTTTTTTTGCCTCTGAAGCTTGACATTTCAAAAGGCACCGTCCTTGATGACTATTTCTTCTACCCCAACATCTTGTAGTTGCATGCTTTTATTGGTCTTGGACTCTGTTCTTTCACAAGGAGTGGGTGTCTCTGAAGACTAACCCACATTTCCTTCTAAAAGTTACCTCAGAACTATACCTAAATCAGTGCATTTATTTTATTAATTCCTAGAAACAAAATCTAGGAAGAAAAGAGGAAGGGAGAGCTTGTTCTACCTTTAATGTGCATCATTAGCTTGGCTTTTACCTGGAAATGGTGCGTGAACGTAGGAAGATGGAATAGCTCCTCATCCCCTTTGGCAAGGAAGATGGAATAGCTCCATATCCCTTTTACTTTAGGTAAGGAGGGTTTTGCGGTCATTAAGTAAACCCTATCCAAACAGAATGTATCTTTTTTTTGTTTTGTTTTCATATCAGATGTCTGATCTCCCCTTGGCCTGTATGAGCAAAGTCTACTTCAGCAAGGGTGTGTCTGTCTCTAGTCTATGTTTCAAAAGTGTGTCCATTGTGGACATTTGTGCTGTGACCACTCAGTTAGTCATTAATACCTTCACTAAGCAATTACACTAGAACATTATTCCAACAGTTAGAATGCTGAGTGCTTTACCAAGGTGTCACATGGAAGCCTGAGACATCACTTCATAAATCTGTATGGTTCCAGGCTCCCAAGAAAGTGTTTTTAAACTATTTGTTTGGGATTCATAGGTTGGTACTAGGCTATTGGCCCTAGGGCCTATGCAAGCCTAGCCATAACAATTCCCTGGATATTTCTTCCCACAATATTTACTTTTCTGGGCCCCTGTCTAGCAGGGCGACTGACATGATCCCCGGGGTGAATTTCCTATCTCCCATCCAATCATCAAGGTTCCTTTTGAAGAGGGCCAATGAGGCGCTCTGCTTGACATGTATGGGCAGTCTGTTCCAGAATATGGGGAGTCTCTGGGTCAGGAACCTATCCCTCCAGCATGTTTTGTTCATTGTGATGACAAGGTTTAGATCCCTGGAGCATGTGGCTCAGAGGGATTGGGATTTCTTTAAGTGTAGCATATCTAACAGATCAGGGTTTGACATGGCCTTGTATGTTAAGCAGAGATCGCCTCTGAGTAGACGATATACCACAGAGTATAGCTGGAGGTTTTTTAGACGGTCAGAATATGGCATCTACTTTAGGCCTGTGATTCTTTTAGTGAGGTATTTCTGTGGCCTTTCCAGCTGTTGCAGATGTCTTGTGAGGTACATACCAAATGGGGCATTATACTCTACAATGGGTCTAATGAGGGATGAGTACAGTGGGACAATGACCTTCTTTGCCACATAGAAGGATTTCCTGACTGTTGTGGCGATGTGGTTATCGAAAATGAGACCACTGTCCACCTATGTCCCTAAGTCTCTCATCACACTTTCGATGTTAAGGGTCCCGCCGTCTATGTGGTAATTCATAGGTACATGTTTTTTTCCAAAAGGGATAACTATACATTTTTTTGGCATTAAGCTTGAGCCCATGGCTCTAGGCACCAGGCATCTGTTTCTGTAAGGCCTTTTTGTAGAATATCCACATCATTTGGGGATTCAGTAGTGGCTCCCAGTTTGCAGTCATCTGCAAACTTTGTTAGCCAGAGTCCCTTAGTGTTGGCCTGTACTTCAGAGAAGTAGATGCCAAACAAGAGTGGTCCCAGGACTGAACCCTGAGGTACTCCACTTGTCACTTGTCTGGAGCTGGATTTGTAGTCGGCTACTTTTACAGTCTGGGTTCTGTCAGTAAGCCATTTGGCAACCCATCGAGTGACGTAGGGATTTATGCCCAGCTTAGTAAGTTTATCTATGATTCCAGAGTTGGGGGATGGTGTTGAAGGCCTTGGCGAGGTCCAGATAGGCTGTGTGGACCACCTTACCCTCGTCCACAGCTCTGGAGACTGATTCGAAGAAGTCAATCAGATTCAGGAGACGAGATCGGCCCTTCACAAACCCAAACTGGGTGGGGTCCAGTATTTGAAGGTTGCCAATGTCTTTGTTTATAAGTTCCATGATAATGCGTTCCATGCCCTTGCAGATCAGGCTTGTCAGATGGTGGGACGGTAGTTCCCGGGATCCAAGGCGGATCCTCCCTTGTGGAGCGGGATAACTGTAGCTGTGCACCACTCAGTGGGCACAAAGCCTGAGGTAAGGCTGTGATTAAACATGACACTTAGGTGAGGTGCCAGTTCATCTTGTAGTTCATGTAGTACACAGCCTGGGATGTCATCTGGTCCCATTGATGCTGTATTCTTAGCTTTGGAGAGTGCGGTTTCTACCTGTGTGGCCGTGATTATCGGAATTTGGCAATCTGTTGGTATTGAGATGGGCCCTTTAGGGGGTGAGAGGGGGGGTGAAGTTGGCACTAAATCGATCTGCCAGGATATTGTCAATATCCTTGGGATCAATATATTTAATGCCATTCTGTTGTAGCTCAGAGCAGATCTGAGCATTGCCATTTAGATTCTTGACATAACTATAGAATGCCTTGTGGTTGTCTTTGGAATCTTTGGCAATTTTATTTTCGTAACTAGCTTTTGAGGATTTTATGAGGGATCTCAGCTTCTTACTGAGGGTGGTGAGGGAGTTTTTTGCATCCTGGGATTTTCCTCTTTTCTGCAACAGTTTCTTCCTTCTGTTGTGTAGTTTGTTTATAGCAGGGGACCACCAGATTGGCTTCCTTTTTTTGGAGAAGAGCATCTTGGTTCTATTTGGGATGGCACGATTCATGCATGAGTGAATGTGCTCGTACTGTGCCTCAGTGTAGGATTCTGCAGTCGAACTTCCAGATCCTGTCTGCGTGGGTGTTGTGAAGTTTGTTACTTCTTACTTCAGTAGCATGAAGTTGGCTTTGGAGAAGTTTTTTAAGGAGGTTCCTTACTGGGGGTGGGGTGGGATGTGGATGTCAAAGGTGATTTGCTTATGGTCATACCTGACCAATGAGGGGGTGACCACTGGTGTGGAGCATCTATCTCCCATGTTGGTAATGACCAGGTCTGGGATATTGGCTCCCCTGGTAGGGCAATGGATTAGTTGATCCAGGGCGTTGGAATTTATGAATTCCAAGAACCGTTAAGAAAAGGAGTTGGTACCCAAGTAGTTTTCCCAGTTAATGGCAGGGTAGTTGAAATCACCCATTATTAGGGTGTTTGGTTGTATCTTAATATTTTCCAGTATGTTTAGAAAGGTGTAGTGAGAATCTTGGGGCATGGTGGGGGATCTGTAGCAAGCTATAATTTGGATTGCAGTCTTACCTAGTGTTAGTTGCACCTGGAGAATTTCAGATGCATTGTGTTGAGCAACTAGCCTGGAGGTGTGAATATCCTTGGTGAATATGGACACTCCTCCACCTTTAGTGTTTCGGTCTTGGTTTTGTGGCCGAAAAGTGTGGTAAGAATTATAGCCTGGTATTGCAGGGGTGCTCTCTGGAGCCTTGAACCAGGTCTCAGTTACTGCACAGATATCGATGTTCTCCATTTTTAGGAGTGCCTCGAGAGAGTGCATTTTGAGATTTAGACTTTTAGCACTGAGTAGCATTACCTTCAGATTTTGCATGCTTGTATCTGTTATGGTGGTGGTTTTATCCTTTGAACCTTGCCTAAAAAAGGCACTATAGGGATGGCAAGAGTTTTAGCCAGTAACCTGAATCCCAGGGGTGACAGGTGCAGACCATCTCTGGCAAAGCATTGTGGTTTGTCGATCATGTGGGTCCCCTTTGAATGACACCAGAAGCTTAGCCAATTGTTGAAGTCAATCATTTTGTCCTTATACTATGGTATTGCTCTGGGCGAAGGCAGGATGCTACTCAGGGCTAGGGTCATACCTGCCTGGGTCACATGATCCAAGAGCTCTTCCATGTCTCTCTTCATGTAGTCCAGGGAGGTACGTCTCAAGTCATTCACTCCAGCATGGACAATGACAGAGTCATATTTGTACTTGTTGTGGAGTGACCTGAGTGAATGCGTTATGTGGTGGATCCTGGCACCTGACAGGCAGCTGACTGTAATTTTCTCCTTGTTCAGCCTGGTGAGTGGGACATCAGTGTGCCTGACTATAGAGTCACCTATGACTAAAGTGTTGGGTACATTGTCCTGCCTTAGGAGTTGTTGTTGGGTGGCACACTGGTGTTGTGAGCTATGTGTCACTTTGGCTGTGACTGGTGTTTGTTTGCGTTTCGGCTTCGGAGGTCCTTGTTGCTTGGGCAGGTTAATGTTAAGGGCCTCTGCATATGTGGGTTTAGTGTTGCTATGTGTGGGTGTTGATGGTGTGGGTTTTGAAGGGCTATGAGTTGCTTGAGGTGTAATTCAGGTGTTAACCTTCTCCTCTTGACTGTCTAGCACAATCTTGGCCAGAGAGAGCTTAGCTTCCAGTTTGGCTATGTAAGTGCATCTCTTGCAGGTTGTAGTGTTGGGTGGTAGGAGGAGAGGACTGTCTGTGTACATGAGGCAGTTGCTTCACTGCCCCAGTATGCCCAGATACACCAGGTGGACAGGAGAAATCACCGGAAGCTGACCCTTGGACATGCCTGTTTAGGTGCTTTTTTTGTAAAGTTTAAGAGCTGATCTGAAGTAGTTGACTTCATTCATTCTGAACATATGGGTATACGGATCCGATTCGGATCTGAGATGGCAAAACTTTTCAATCATCAGCTCCGAACTGCTCCCTTACCTATATTACATCACTTTCTCCTATCTAGCCCCAGGTCTCATTTGCCACTCTAAGAGTCAGCATCGTGGTCTCTGAGCTCTAAGCAAGGTGGTAAGGTTTTTTGGTCTTTTTGGCGATAGAGGAGTGTGAGTACCTTTCCCTTTTTCCTCCCTTCGCGTTGGTCGTCATGTTGGTTGTAAAAAAAAAAGTTTTAAGTGTTTTGTTTTGTGATACTGGTTTCCCACCTAGGCCCAATCCCTGTTAAGTGTATGTGTGTGTGAGTGGGCCGTTAGGGCTTGTACTGTTTCTACTATGGCTGAACAGCCGAAGATTCTATTTAAGAAGTGCACAGAGTGTGATCATAAGCTCTCACCAGCCGATGGCCACACTCTGTGTGTTCTATGTTTAGGGGTCGCCCATCTGTCTGCATCCTGCGACTTTTGTTCAGGCTTTAACCCCAGGGCGTTGAAGGATCGTCAGGCTAAGCTTGTGGCTAAGGGTCTGCTGCCAGCTTCTGCCCTTGAGTCTGCCTCAGTCTCCTCCCCAGCCAGTGACACTGTGCAGGCAGGGACTCAACCTCCCGCCAGGCCTGCTTCGTTGGAGTCGTCCCAGAGAGGTAGGGACAGAAGGGAGAAGGAGAACCGCCACAAAGAGAGGGACAGGCCCAGGAAAAGATCACCGGACAGGGAGTCTTTCTCCAGCCCCTCTTCAAAGGTACCCAGGTCTCATTCTCCTCGGTTCCGCTCTCCCCGTTTCTTGCTGGAGCCGACAGAGTCTTCAGAGCCGAGGCACTCCCCTCAGATCCTGCCCAGACCCGAGTTGGTCGCTTCCTCCAGGTCGACTCAGAGCATCTCCAACTTTGATATGGATAGGCTAATGAGGAGGTTCATTCAGAACCAGATTCAGATGGGGGGTTTACCAGGGCCCTCTCCCATTGGAGAGGGTCCTCCTTCTTCAACTATGTTCCATCCTATTCTCTTTCCCCGATCCGACCTGATGCTTTGGGGTTCTCGGATCCGAGATCTTTTGGAGCTGTTGGGTCGGCGCCGATGGTTCTCGTGTCCTCTACGCCGGCCGTTACCTTGAGTTCCTCGGATCCGTGGTCGGGGAGTCAGACCCGAGGGTCGAGATCTCGCTCTTTCGGATCCCATCCTTGGTGCCCGGACTACCCCGCTGTCGGATCTGATCCCTGCTTCGGTGCCAGGGAGAGCCACATCTTTACGTTCTACGGAGGTGTGCTCTCCATCGGCCATCGGGGCATTGGAAAGGGTTGTCTCCCAGGGGTTGAGACCATAGCTCACCTACTCGGATCCTACACAGACCCCTCTGATTTTGGATTCTGCTCCCATTACTCTGTCGCAGAGACAGCCCGTGCCAAAGAAACCCCAGGTTGTTCCCCTCAGAGAACCTCTGGAGGCTTACGAATCCTCTCCAGAGAGTCCCACTGGAGAGGAACCTCGTAAGCGCAAGTGTAAGAGGAGGCACTTGGACTCCCCTGAGTGCATTACCACTGATACGGACTTGGATGAAGTAGAGGGTTCCCCCAGATCACGTACCGAGGACGTCTCGTTCGGAGACATTATGGAGATCCTCTGCCAAAGAGGAGGTTGGTCAGCCCCTAAACCCTCTGCGGATGAGTCCATATTCCTGGAGGCCTTTGGCGCGGGCCCATCTACTTCCTGGGTCTCCCCTTCAGCGGACCCTTTGGTGGACCTTATCGCCACTAGGGTATGGAAGGATCCTGACACAGTAGAGCTTATACCCAAAAGGCCAGACAAACTTCTTTCCCCACTGTTGAACAGGCAGGCATGTTCTAAAGGAGCCCCGGTAGACGCTTTGGTGATTGCAGCTGCCACAAAGAAGGAAATGGCACAGGAGAGTTCCTCGGTTCATCCACCAGACAAAGAGTCTAGGTCGATGGATCATTTCGGGAAGCGCATGTACTCGTCAGCGACATTTTCTATTCGTGCGCTGAATTATTTGGCACATGTTATCCGACTGCAGCGAGACCTTATATCGGAATTAACTGAGTCGTCCTCGGAGCCTCTGTTGCAGCAGGACAAGCAGTCTTTCACTGCGAAGATGACTACACTGAAATCAGTGACTAATACCTCTATGCGTCTCCTCTTTCATGCTACGGAGGGAGCCGCTAGGGCTTCTGGTACAGGCGTTGCCTTGAGGTATCACGCCTGGATCAGGTTGTGTCAATTTGCGGACCCCTTTAAGGCGTCTTTCATCAACGCCCCTTTTGATGGATCATCCCTATTTGGGAAGACTGTACATGACGCACTAACCCAGAGTGAGAAGGACGGAAAGACTTTCTCAGCTGTCGGAATCAGCTTCTCTAACCCCCAGAGGTCCTATTCCAGGAACTAAAAGGGGCAAAAGAAGATGTGGTTCCGGAAATCACAGTCCTTTCGTGACACTCAGGAGTATTCATTCCCCAGAGGCAGAGGGGGACAAGACCAACGCCGTCCCAGAAACTTCGGGTCTAGGGAACCCTTTTCTGACAGACCCGCACAGCAACCCTGAGGGGTTGCCCGGCTGCTCTACTCTGGAGGCAGTCGGGGGAAGATTTTCCTTGCATCTAGCAGCATGGGAGTCCATTACTGCAGACCGCTGTGTGTTAAACATCATATCCAGGGGATATTCTATCCCCTTTATTTCATGTCCCATTACTCCAGCATGCCTTCCAGATGTTCCACCCGCTCACAGGGAGGCTGAAGCTTTAGAGGTTTCAAAGCTGCTACAAAAACGAGCCATCGAGCCGGTCCCCCCAGATCAATCCAGATCAGGCATCTACTCCAGGTTCTTTTTAGTGCCAAAGAAGACAGGGGACCTCAGGCCCATTCTGGACCTGTCTATCCTCAACCTGTCGGTAGAGAAACAAAAATTCCAGATGGTCACGCTACAGTCCATTCTACCGTTTCTGAGAGAATGCGACTGGATGTGCTCGTTAGAACTCCAGGACGCTTACTATCACATCAAGGTCCACAGGAGCTCCAGGAGGTTTCTACGCTTCCGGCTAGGGGCCAGTCACTTTCAATTCAGAGCCCTACCCTTTGGTCTCAACCACAGCCCCCAGGGTGTTCGTCAAGGTTATGGCGGCCGTAGCGTCTCACCTGAGACTTCAGGGCATTCAGGTATTCCCCTACCTAGACGACTGTCTCTTTGCTGCATCCACCAAACGTCTCTTGTGTCAGGCCCTACACTACTTCATCGATCTGGCTTACAAGTTAGGCATCACGATCAATGTCAACAAGTCACACCTGGGTCCAGTTCAGATCATAGACTTTATCGTGGCAAGGTTGGATTCGATTCAGTCAAAGATTTTTCTAACCCCGGAAAGGATAGAAAATCACAGACTCCATGTATAGGCGATCCTGGATCACTCCAGTAGTCGAAGCAGCCAATGTTCTCAGGGCCCTGGGTTCGATGGCAGCCGCAATCTCTATCCTCCCTCTTGCACATCTTCACATGAGGGTCCTTCAGTGGAATCTGGCAGTTCAATACTCCTGGCTAGACCTTCCGATGGATTTCCACACCCGAATCAATCGGACATGCAGAACGTCACTACAGTAGTGGCTTCAATCGGCAGACATTTTCGTGGGGCACAACTTTCTAGCCCCTCCGGCTCAAGCCACGGTGACCGTGGACACTTCCCAGCTCGGGTGGGGGGGCGCTTCCTGGGAAGAACAGTCCAAGGTATGTGGTCCCCTCCAGAGACCAAGCTACACATCAGTGTCCTGGAGATGAGGGCAGTGTTTTTAGCTTTGAGAGCCTTCCACCCTGTCCTACCTCTGGGGACAGTAGCTGTTCAATCAGACATGTCTGTAGTCTGGTATATAAACAAACAGGGAGGGACCCGATCCTACCCTCTTTGTCGCGAGGCCGTGAGGGTTTGGGAGTGGGCCATATCCACCAGCCGGTTTCTCATAGCAACCATATCCTGATACGCTCCAACATTCTAGTGGACAGTTTCAGCAGGGCAATCCTTCTGCCTTACGAGTGGTCTCTGAAACAATCAGTGGCGGAGAAGATTTTCCATGTTTGTGGTCAACCTTGCTGCGATCTCTTCACATCTCCTTCCAACGTGAAGTGCAACAACTTCTTCGCTCTGATTCCCACTCCGGGGGATGTCCCCAGGGACGCTCTAGTCCATGCTTGGCCTCCTGGGCTACTGTATGCTTATCCCCCATTACCTCTTATTCCGAAGTTCCTTCAGAGAGCTTGCCGGCTGCAGTGCAAAGTCATTCTCATAGCTCCCTTCTGGCCACATCAAGTGTGGTTTCCCTTTCTATGGTCTCACCTGCTGGTTCCTCCATGGACTCTAGATCCATGCCCGGATCTGATTTCTCACCAGTCGGGCTTGCCCCTGCCCAACTTGGACAGTCTCAAGCTGACGGCGTGGCTGCTCCAATTCCCATGATCATCAGGACTCCCGGACTTTCGTCCCCTGTTAAGAATATTCTGGTAGCTTCTCTTAAAGACTCCACTAGGAAACTCTACAATAGCAAGTGGAGATGTTTTTGCGTTTGGGCCTCTCAGCACAATCTGAACCCATTTACTGCCCTGTTCCGGTCATACTGGATTTTCTAGCCGATCTTTTTTGATCAGGCGCTATTGCTTCCACCAACAAGGTTCAGCTGGCTGCCATCTCTAATTTTCATGTGGGTGAAAATAAGGTTGCTCTGGCTGCTGCCAAATTGTGTAAAGCTTTCCTGAAGGGCACTTTTTTATTGCAACCACCAGTTAAAGAAACAGTGCACCCCTGGGATCTGACTTTAGTTTTTCAGGCTTTGACCCCCCCCCCCCCTTCGAGCTAGCCGGTTCAGTTCAGATGAAGTTCTTGTTGTGGAAGACAGCCTTCTTGGTCACCATCACTTCAGCCGAGAGAGTTTCAGAGTTGCAGGCTTTTTATCCTCCTTGCCCCCCTATTTGGTTTTCCACAAGGATAAGGTTTTGCTGCTTACGAACCCTTCCTTTCTTCCCAGGGTGTCCTCAGCAGCCAATATTAATCAGTCTATAAATTTGCCAGTCTTCTTCCCAAATTTCCAAAATAGAGGTGAACGTAAGCTTCATTTATTGGATGTCCATAGACAGCTTCGTTTTTACCTGCATAGGACTAAACCCTTCCGGAAGTCGGATCAATTGTTTGTATCCTTTTCTTAACCATTTTTGGGCAAAGCAGTTTCAAACGTGTTCTTAGCAAGGTGGATAACTCTTTGTATTGTACAGGTTTATAAGGACAAAGGTTTATCTCCTCCTTGTGTATTGAAGGCTCATTCCACTAGAGCAATGGCCACTTCTGCAGCTTTCTGGTCAAGAATTCAGTTAGACGATATCTGTGTGGCAGCGACTTGGGCCAATTCGTACACATTCATCTCTCATTGTAAATTGGATCTTATTTCTAGAGGGAGAGCATCCTTTGGCTCTGCGGTGCTCAGAAATATACTTCCATAAGGGCCTCCCAGGAATATTAGTAGCTGGGGACTCTGTCCCATATGTGCAGAATGAATGAAGTCAACTACTTCAGATAAAGACGTTATGTTCTTACCATAACGTTCCATCTGAGTAGTTAGACTTCATTCTTCTGCACCTTCCCTCCCTCCGTCCCCCTCACTCTTCAGGTTTTTCCTGTTTAGGATTGTGGTTATGTTGCCATTTAGTGACAGCAAACTCGATCTGGGGCTAGATAGGAGGAAGTGATGTAATATAGGTAAGGGAGGAGCGTGGAGCTCGGAGCTGATGCTTGAAAAGTTTTGCCGGCTCGGATCCGAATCGGATCCGTATACCCATATGTGCAGAAGAATGAAGTCTACTACTCAGATGGAACGTTATGGTAAGAACATAACTTCTTTTTTTTCTCTTACCTTTACAAGGTATTCTGCAATTATAGGCTGTTTAGTGCCTATGATTAATTTCTCCTTATTGACAAGGAGAGCTGAGTGCTTGAATTGGTTACAGGCTTCCTAGTGCTTTCTTCTAAAGTTTAAGAGCTGTTTTCCCTTACTTTTGCAAGGTACTTTGCAATTATAGGCTGTTTAGTGCCTATAATTAATTTCTCCTTATTGACAAGGGGAGCTGAGTGCTTGAATCAGTTTCAGGCTTCCTAGTGCTTTCCAGCAGGTTCTAGAGCAAGTGTTTGTCACAGGGGTTCAGATTTTAGTGCTGCTACTGAGAAACCAGCTAGTTCTAAGGGAAAATTGGAAGAGCAGACTTTCTGGCACCTGGAATAATTTAACTGTAGCCTCGCAGTGCTGCACGATGTGAAAAATGTGCAAACACACGCGTTTTTAAGCCAGAAAGTTGAAAGGGATAGAAATCAGCCCAAAAAGGCTAATAAAATTACAATTTCAGAGCTGGAAACCACTCTTCTAGCGTTAGATAGGCAGTACAATGCTCACCAGTCCCACTGGTAAGCAGTAGGACTTCCCACTACCACAGCAAGGTCAGGATAGCTCTGAGCACAGAAAATAAATTCCTGTGACAAGCAAAGCCTGGGATACGGACTGGCTAGAAAAGGTGGGAAACGAGCAAACAAGATAGTATTTTTTTTTGTTGAAACAGACTAAATGCAATAATACAGTAAATAAACACAGAAAAGGCTAACACACTTGAGTGTGTATTCCTAAACAGTAAATTCAATTAAAACTCTACAAAATTAGCAATTTAAAACTTTTTAAATGAAGTAAGGCAAGTGCACAACTGAAAAACGATTTAAGAGGCAGTAACACAGCAGAATAAGTAGGTAGTCTATATATACAGAAAAGCAGCTAAAACACACAAACACTTCAGCTGCAGTGCAACCTACAGCACTTGAGTTGTAGCAATATTAAGTCAATTACAGTTATAGTAAATGCTCTAAAATATACTCTATATTTCCAAAATGATTGAGAAGCACAGTCAGAACCAAGGAGATTCAGGCAAAAATTTTTTTTTTGAAAGGGAAAAAGGAGAAACAGAAGGCCTTATCAATCTGTATTAGGTAGAATGAGCTAATGACACTAGACTGGGAGGAGTGTCCCAGATCAGATTTACAGGGGCGGGCAACTGCAAAGCCACCAAGTATAACAGCAAGACACCAACAGGGAGGGGGGTGGAGACGATACTAAAGCTATTATCCTACACACAGGCAGCACTACAGAAAGCCACAAAATGAAAGTTTTTAAACAGATAAAGGAGCAATGAGACTCTACAGAATGCTTTTATAACTGCAAACAAATCAGTTACCCATGCAGATTAGTTAATAGCAATAAAAATACACTCAAAAACTGTGCAGCAGGCAATAAAAAGTGCTATATATAAATTGCTAGAAACAATAATCAGTATAAATAATCGAAATAAACAGGATACTTATGTATCTCAGCTAATAGTTGTAGTCAACACCTCTCCTCCACTCTGCTCACCCAGGAGCACTGCAAGCCACTGTGTAAGTACTCCGACATCTCAAACGGTCTTTGTGAGGGCCTGTTGCTTTGGATACTTATTACTGTTTTGCCCCCACCCCCCCTTTTTCTTGGATGATCCCTTGTCTGAGAAGTCAGTCAAGTTTATAGTTTTACTTCCTGGTTTATTTAAATGTATGAAACCAAACAAAAAGGAAAGGAGAGAGTGCTGCAGTATGTCCACCAGTCAGAGGGAAAGAGAAAGTGCTATAGTAGACCCCTTAGTCAAGGCTGATCAAGGCAAGGCTGGTGTTCATGAGCACAGTGCTTAAGAACTATGTGGTTTAAGTAACACTCGGACCTAATCCCTGTTTCACTATTTCAGTTGCCTTACTGCTAAACTGCTAAAGTTTATTTATGCCTTTTCCAGGTGTGCTCACTCATTTTCATGATGTAGCACTGCTAAGTATGGGGCTGAGTGCACTCTCATTAGTCTGATGAGTGAAATCCCATCATGCGCTTGTGGTAGATACACATGCTTTCAAGCACAGCAACTAGAGAAAGCAATAGTTATATGCTAAGAGAAGGTCCCCTGAAGAATTCTAAATGGTTACCCACAGCAGTGGGTCCTCACAGTGATTGTCTGGCAGTGAGTACTCATGTAGCTCTTATTTCCCATTATTTGATTCAGATTAGATGATATTGTGCAGCTTTTTCACGGTTTCTGCAAAAAAGTGGTTCTTAATACTGCCTCTGACCTTTCTTCCCATCAGCCTGTTGTCATATTCCTCTTTACTACCAAGTACAATTAAAATTTGATGGAAGAAGTGGATTGGTACTTTTTAGACATGTTAATAAAAACACGTTTTCTGTAACACTGCCAGAGCTAGTATTAAGGTAATTTTCCCTGTGTAACTGTAACGGAACTGTTTGTACTGCATGGTAAAGTGAATAGCATATGTAAAGGAGGTAAGAGAATGAAAGTTACAAAGGTTTATCGATTGTACATGGACAGTAGCTACCGAATATCATTTGCCTTTGCAAGCAGTACTTATGTCTTAAAGGTTGTGTTCTTGTTTGACAGCTGGGAAATGCAAGACATTCTCAGACTGATGCAATTTCCTTTATGTATTAACTCCCACTGGCAACACTGTAGCTAATATGAAGAACATTACAGTACATCCAGTTAAGTTTCTGTCTTTTGAAATTTATGTATAGAGTAATAGAAGCATATTTTATTGCTGATTGTTGTTACCTGTGCTTAAAGGGTTTCCTTGAAGCATGCGAGAAAGGACCCCTCACTGGTCACAAGATATCTGGAGTGCGATTTGTTCTGGAAGATGGTGCACATCATATGGTGGATTCAAATGAAATCTCCTTCATCAGGGCTGGGGAAGGTGCACTAAAACAAGGTATTTTATGACAGCTTACTGCTGAACCTTTAATCTCATTTCTTGACTTCACTGGAACTTGATGTATGATAATGGGTCAATTCAGAGCACAGTGATATTGGAAGACTTATGCAAGAAATCTGTTCATTGTTTAATATTGTGCAGTGATGACTGACCCTGTGCTTTTTTTAGGAGGACCTTGCTACCATTAATCTTTCTGTTGTCTGTTTAAAATACTTCTAATACTTTTTTTGTGCAAAATTAAGTTTTTTCATTGAGGGCTTGTATGATATTTTAGGACTTGCTGTGCATTACTGGGAAGTAGAGACACCCAGAGTATCAGCAAAACCAACAAGATACAACATATCTGCTTAGTCATGCTGTCTGTGTCTCATAGGTGCATACAGACACACTGGAAATTGTATGGTGGATGGATGTAGTACATACCAGATATGCATATAAAGAAATCGTGTGCACTTTACTGTATGGCCCAGACCTCTCGTCTGTCCCTATTTTGGAGGAACATTCCCATTTTTAGCTTGATTGACCCCTGCATATGATGTTTCTATGTTTGAAGGTGTGACCCTATTTTTCAGGCTTGATGTACCCCTTCACACAACTTTCTCAATCTCCATCATCGCATATGGTTTTTGAAGCTGTCTTAATACATACAAAACCGTACTACATGAGCAACATACAAGTGGTTCCAATAATTTAAAGGAAGAAGACACACATCTTAATCTCTTTTTTTTTGAGAAGCAAAAATAAATTACCTTGAGTGGTAGAATGTTATAGTACAGTCCATTAAAGTCTACACATTCTTTGATAATGTGATTATATTTTTACATCATTTTTTGCCACTCTTGTTTTTTAAACATGTTTTCTGAGTTGTATCCCACATTCCTACAGGAAGTTGTATACTATTTGATATTCTAATTTTGTGCTAATTAGATGTCTAGATTTTTGGCTGGGTGCACTTTTCAAGGGTCCTTATTCCTACTTTCAATGTCTGCAGGTTGAGATGTATAATGATTGGTAAAACCACTGCTGTTTGTACTCCATGATGGTGTGTTTCATTATTATAAAGTCGATTGCTTTTTTTCAATGTGATGTGATTCCTTTGTGTATGTAGTTTCCACTTCCGTTCTGTCTGTGGGACTTTGATGAGTGTTTTTTTTTTCACTATGGCATAAATTTTGTTGTGCTGGGCCTTAAATAATTGATTTCAGGGTCTGAATGAGTACTAGCCTGCTTATCTTCACAATGCTAATGTCATTTAACACATTATTATTTTAACACATACTGCATGATCATTCTCACTTTCTTCAGCATCGTTTTTCTAAGTCAGGGCACTTTCATTCATAAGGCTACACTATTTTTTTTCTCTAGGCCAGACCAGTGATCAAGTATTCATTACTGTATACAAATTTCAAGGCCATTTAGTACCACTTCTGCAAGTTCCACAAACACAAGAGTTTTAATCTATGATGTCTTCATATAAGAAAAAAAAAATAGATGCATGGTATTTTACAGTTCTAATTAGAGTGACAAGTGTTTCCCTTTTGGGGAAGTAATTGTCCCTGATCATCTGCCACAGTATTTCATTAATCACTGTGCCATTGCAGAGGCATAGTTCCATAAAAGTGTTAATATTAGGGTATACTGTTTAATCTCTGAAGACTTTCTATGGTCAGCAGATGTTCATGTTTTATGATCAGCCATTTTGCCACTTATGACTCAGGTTCTTGTATTTCTTAGCATTTGTATGGAATATATTGAGAAAGCCCTGGTTCCATACAGTTTAATTACGAGCTTTAAGTTTATGTGTCAGCAAGTCTCCTTCATTAGTGCATAGAGATATTATTCTGAAAATCCTGTACACCCTCAGCCTATCTACAATCAAAACTGTGAGACATAACCTAATCTGTTCATGGTGATGTCATCATCTTACCCTCAGGAAGCAACCATAGGGAGAGGCTGATGGACAAACCACAGGCTGACTAGAAACCTGTTGATGGTCTTGTCGAAAGGACTGGGTTCACTAAGGCAGCTTTTGTTCAACTGTTTCATTGTAGCTGTGTTATCAAGGAACCTTTCCTGACTTCTCTGTCTTCCTTCAAATTTTGAACATAATGACATTTTCCTTTTGTATATGAAAGCTTTCTTTTCAGGAGGATTCCAGTCTGATTACTACATTAGCATAATAGGAATGCTGTAGAGTGCACTAACACAAGTGGAGACGTGAAGCACACCAAGATGTCAGTGTATTTAGGCTTCTGTAACCCCTTTCCAGAGTGATGCCTCCTGTACTGCTGTTTATTAAGAAGAGCATGAGTGATACTCTGCCAAACACCAGCCTTAAGAAGCCTAAGCTGATGTGAAATAACATTGGTCAAATGATTTCTACATTTGAAATTGACATTAGACTGATATAAATCAGAATCCATAATGGTCTCCATTACTGCACAGGAAAAACAGGAGATCTCTTGCTATATAGGTTCATAGGTTTATACTAGGCTATCTGCCCTAGGGCATTTATAAGCCTAGCCCAAAGTTATGTGACTTTCACCACCCCTTAAGTTTGAAAGGTACTATGCCCATTAGTTTACCATGCCTCTGTCCAGCAGTGACACTGACCTAGTATATATATATATATATATATATATATATATATATATTTATATATATATATATATATATATATATATATAGTATATATTTATATATATATATATATATATATATATATATATATATATAGGCAGCTTTCTCCTTATAATGAATCAAGAAAACTGGACAAGTGGGTGAGGAAGAATGTCTTGGTAGCCTCATTGGGTATTACCGAAAATGATGATACAGATTACTGTGACAAATATTGGTGGTGAGTTTTAGAGGGAGAATGGACTCTGATATATTCCCTTCCAAACTCCATAACAACTCAGAAGCTAAAATGACTCTACAATTACAAATGTATTGTCTGGGACCTTGCTTGGTTGGTCTTTGAAGTGGTTAATTTTTTTTCAGTTTCATTTCAGCATTTTTACACACTTTAATTGTACATTTCTTAGCATGTCACATTTAGTATGCCCTCTGTGGAAGAAAACCTCTTCAGGCTTACCTCTGAAGTCAAAACAGCTGGTGGCAAAAAGGAATAAAGTTTAGAAAAAACAAAATAGTTTATTTTCTTATCAAAACTATAGAATAGTAAAACTCCAGAAAAGAACACAGTACTAAAGACCAAAGCAATTCTATAAACTACATTCATTGAGTAGTACAAGCCTAAAACTCTTTAGGAGTTTTATAAATAAATAATTCAATCCAGGCAAAAAATTCTGCTCTTAATCCTGTTAACACAGGAATTAAATTAAAACATTGCATGTACATTGAGCCCTCACAATGACCAAGCTGCTACCTCCCTACTTACCCCCTACTGGTAATCTTCCTGACCCATTACCATGCTGATCAGTAGCTCTGTAAGTAATCATTACTCACCAGCCTTATGAAAACAGTCCTATAACATACCCATCCTAGTTCTGAATACAACAGAAGGCGTTGTCCTGTCTTGGACCTCAGCAGTTTTAGTAAGCATATCTTGTATGCCAGTTTGCAGATGGTGACACTCCAGAGCAGATGATCTTGCCACTGCTGCTGCTCTAGGAAGCACAGATGTCAGTTGACATGAAGGATACCATTTAACACATCACAAGTTGAAACCTTCACATGTGGTTAGTTTGGGTTGCTTTGAATGTGCACCATTTTCATTGCAAGGTGCTGCCACTTGGACTTTAGTAACTAAAGCACCTTATAAACAAAGAACGAAGCTCATCCACCAACGGTAGTAAACAGCAACCAAACCAAAGAAAACCCACTGATGGTCTTGTTTCACTGTTGCAGTCATCACATTTGGGTTATCTGCCTGCAGGTAGCCCTCAGACAGCCTGAATACCAGAGTCTTGGGATTTCTGCATCGGATGCTGTTGCTTTTTCCATGATGTCAGGTTGTCAGGGGTATAAAACATGCAGCCGACGTCATTACATCAGTTTTTCTTGCCCCAGATGTCAGGTGCCCCAAAAATATCGAGCAAAAAGCAAATACACATGATATAAGATATGCCAAACAAAAAAGATAGGTAGAAGTAAAGAGAAGTCTGGGGGCTGGAGGGAGGATAACCAGGACTGCAACAGTGAATACACTCAAACATCTATATTTATGGTAAGTGTAAACAACTGTACTATGTTTTTCGTGTTTCACTGTTGCAGTCATCACGTTTGGGTTGATTCCCAAAGCTAAGGAAGGGTGGAGTTAGTTGAGAAGCATTAGGGCTGGCAATCAGGCCCTATAAGACTGCTGTGGCAAATCCAGCCCTGGATTTAGAAAAGATAGGTAAGTGGTAATGCTTGGTGAAAGTGTATACAGAGCTCCAGGATGCAGCTTCCAGGATGTCTCTGGTAGGAACTCCCCTGAGGAATGCTGTAGAGGTTGATGTAGCCCTAGTGGAATGTGTTCTGATCCCCTGTGGGGTAGGCTTCCCATGGTGTTTGTAGCAGAAATTAATGCAGTGATTCCAGTAAAGAAAAAAAAAATTTTCTATACTTTGCATTCAACTTTATGTTTATATAGGGAACTAAGACCATCATTCTTCATAATAGCATAATTGTGCTCTCTAATTCTTCTTTTAAACTCCTAGTGTTCATCCCCACATAATAAGAATTACATCCAGAAAACACACAAATGTCCTTTGGAATTACAATTAAAAACTCCTTGAACTGGAGTACTATAATTTAAATGTTTTAAATCTATAAATGGCCCTTTTAAAATATAACGACACATAGCTATATCCATTACATTTATACATTCCTTTGTTCTTCTTAAAAGAAATATCAAATAAATGTAATTTGTTAGTGTCCTTTTGTAATAATGTTTTAAAATTAAAAGTATATTTATAAACAAAATTAGGACTATTTCCTACTCCCTTAAATAGTTCTATATTTCCTTCTAAAGTATTCCAAGCATGTGCAATCATAGATGTCCTTCTATTCTCATGTTGCAATATTCTGACTTGTGGGATCCTTTGCCTCAGGTGACCCAAACGTCTGGTTCCTCTACCAAAGCTTAAGCCTGGTTGCTGTTAGGTGCAAGGGACTTCACACACAGGGCCATAAACTTTGGGGGGTTCAGGCACCTAGGCAGCGAGACATTTCCCTGTGGTACATTTGACTGGGGACATATGGCTGAAGTGACATCCAGCTGCAGAGAAATATGGCTGTTTGCAAATTCCCTGTGGGCAAAGAGAAGCACACACTGCCGTGCTCACAGCTTTATTAACCAAATGCATGGCAGCAGATGAAGTAATGAGTGTTTTGCTCGGTATACAGTACATACTTATGTAACTACAACATGTAGAAGTGTGCTACAGCATGAAGAAAATTCTGCAGGATACTGTAGTCACATTTATGCTCCAGTATGTGTTTTAGGTAATGTTTCCTAGACACTGTGAAGGGGGTAGTGGTCCACACACTCCAACTGTAAAGGCACTGCCCATTGTCCACTGCATTTTACTGCCACTGACATGCCCTCTGGCCAGCCTGCTGCTGATGCCTGCCATACTGCCTGCTGTCTCATGTTCCCTTGGGGACCATGGACATTGTTTTCCCCCTGTGCATTTGGTTACTGAAGTTGTGGGCATGGCAACATATTTTTCTCTTTGTCCACAGGGAATTTGCAAACAGCCATATTTCTCTGCAGCTGAATGTCACTTCAGCCATGTGTCCCCAGTCAAATGTACCACAGGGAAATGTCTCGCTGCCTAGGTGCCTGAACCCAACTTTGGGCCATAAGTGTGACGTCTGCACACACAGACCTCAGAACTTCTCTGCCACAGTCAAACATCAGCTTGATCGTTCCAGAAGTTGATACAGATAAGTACCCCATACAGGAATCTTCTTTATATTTGTTAAAAGCTTAGGTTGCTGTTCCTCTTTTAATACCCAATGTCATCTAGGAATGGAAATATAAATGCGGTCTGCAAATTCCGCACAAAGATACACACAGACTTTGCCTTTTCTGCTTAGGCCAGTCCCACGACCATTTGACCTGTAATATCTGTCAGTTGTTTGTCCCTAAAACCATATGCAGTCATCTGGCAGCCCATAAATTGTTTGTGGAGAACCAACGACTTAAACGCCTGGCTCTAGGTATGAATACTCAACTGACCGTCGAGGTGGAGCTGCCAAAAAAGAAGGCCAAGGTTTCAAAGCCTGCTACTGCTGCACCTCCAGCCATGGACTTCCCACCAGCTACCAGTCTAGGGTCTGAGGGACGTCCAGAAGAACTGATGACTTCGGCAGGTGTCATGTGGAAGCCACCCTAGCATCTCCAGTTGGCATGTCCTCAGAGGTTTCTGCAACGTCAGCCTCTGCCAATGTTGAGGGGGAACCAGGCTTGACTGGACAGCCGCCTTCAGTTTCTAAACAGGGCTGCTCAGCCACAGGCCTGATGCCTGACTCTAGGCCTCCAGTTTCTCAAACAATTTCCAAGACTCCTTCTCTAAAGAGAAAACAGAAAGCCAAGCATGTGTCTACCACAGAGGAAGACCAGCCAGACTGGCAAATGGTCTCCCAGTCCTTGGTTCAGGCCTTTATGGCCCTCACGCCCACAGCCTCACATACTCCAGCTCTGCCTACCCTTAGTCCTAGGCCTGCATCTGCTAGTTCCATCCCCCTTCCTCAGACTCCGGAGGATGACTCTTCTTCCTCCTCCTCTGATGAGTCGCTCACTTAGACTTCTTAGCTGGCCTCTCCGCTGGAGTACTGTTCTCCAGACGAAGACTCCTTGGAAGGAGACTCCCCACCTGAAGATATCACCTGTTCTCCAGACAAAGACTCCTTGGAAGGAGACTTCCCACCTGAAGATATCACCTTTGGAGAGACTATCTCCAAAATGAGAGAATACTTCAAGTGGGATGCCACTCAGATGAGTGAGGTAGAAAAAAGATATTTTGAGCTTCTCCAGATGGAGTCTCCTTCTCCTTCTGCTACTCGCCCTGTGATTCCAGCTTACCTGGATGCATTTGCTTCTGACTTCAGGACCCTGAAAAAAAGCAAGGAACTTCAGGACCCGAAGCATTTATTGGTTTCACCAGTTCCAAAATTCTACAGGAACTACCCTGCAAAACCCAGCTTTGTTAGGAGGGTACCTGCTTCTTCCACTTTCTCCTCAAAACACTGGAAAGGGGCTAGGAAACCCTCAACCCCTAGAACTACTTTCTCCCAATCCACCCCCAGGCAGTACTTTCTGGACAGACCAAACAATGTAGACTGCCTAAATCACCTCCACCATCTACCCCTCTCCACCTGCCTCTCTCACTGTCTCCCCTTGTGGCACCATATCACTTCAGACCACTGGGTCTTGTCAGTAGTGGAAAAAGGGTCCTTTATGACCTAGCAGGAAAAGCCTGTACCAAAAGGCGTACCCCTCCTTCCAAAGAGTCAAATCCACCTGAAAGCCCAGATCATCCAGGATTTACTAACATAGAGCACTATAGAGAGGGTCCCCACAGGCCAAGAGGGTCAAGCTTTTTACTCCATGGTCTTCCTTGTCTCAAAAGAGGAGGACCCTTAGAGGCCTATACTGGACTTGTCCCCGTTAAACCCTTTCCTGCATGTACCTTCTTTTCGCATGCCATCCCTTCAAACCCTGCTTCCAGTATTGACACCAGGTATCTTTATGGCCACTTTGGACCTGAAGGAGGCTTATCTCCATATCCCCATCCACCCAGACTACAGGATATTCCTACGCTTTGCTGTGCCATCCTCACATTATCAATTTACTGCCTTGCTCTTTGGTTTGTCTACAGCACCAAGAGTCTTCACAAAGTGTCTAACCCCAACAGTAGCCTACTGCTGAACAAAAGGCATACAGATTTATCCTTACCTGGACGACCTCATCCAAGCAGAAGAGGCAAGTACCCTTCAGGCTCAACTGCAATTCACTGTGTCTCTCCTACGAAGTCTGGGGTTTACTCTCAACCTTTTGAAGTCCTCCCTCACTCCATCCCAAGATCATACTTTCTTGGGCTGCAGAATAAGGACAGACTTGGTGAAGGCCTTCCACCAACAAGACAAGGTCTGTTTTCTAACCAGCTGCTTCTGAGACCTACTTCTGGTTACCCACATCTCTGCCAGGGAATTTCTCTGTCTTCTAGGCTTCATGGCAACCACTCTTCCTATGCTACCCCTTGCCAGGTTGCACATGAGGAAGTTCCAGCAGTACTTGAAGAATGTCTTGTCCCAACACAATCACCCCCTGGATTTTCAGGTGCCCTTCCTGCCCTGCCTGAAAACACAGTCGGGTTGGTGGATCCAACAAATTAACCAGAACCCAGGCCTCCCTCTACAGCCCACCAAGCCAGTCCAATTTGTGCACACACATGCCTCAGATCGGGGATGGGGGCCACTATAAATGGTTTCAAGGTACAGGCTCAATGTGAGCCCTCCCTCCAGAAGAAACATATCAATGTGAGGGAAATGAATGCTCTCCTTCTAGCTCTAAAAACCTTCCTCCAGCTCATAGAACCTGGTCCCCTCCAAGTCTTCAAAGACAACACCACAGTGATGTATTACATCAGCAAGCAGGAGGGCGGGGACAAGATCCTACTTACTTTACAGGCTAGCAATACAGGCATGGGAGTTGACCACTCAGTACAATGTAAGACCGCAGACAGTCTACATCCCATCACAGGACAACCATCAGGCAGATGCCCTCAACAGATCATTCTCTCAACATCATGAATTGATGTTACACAGAGATGTTTTCCTAGACATTGTCCACCACTGGGGCCCCCACACAGATGGATCTTTTTGCCTCCCCTCAGAACAGACAACTACAGCTATTTTGCTCCAGGCTTCCTTCCCCACTAATGTGGAAAGTGGATGCCTTTTCAATCTCTTGGAAGGGGCTGTTCCTCTATGCCCCCTCTTCCCTCTCATTCAGAAGGTCCTGCTGAAAATTCAGTGGGACAAATCAAAAATCTTGCTGGTGACCCCCTGTTGGCCAAGGCAACATTGCTTCCCCCTTTTTCGATCTCTTGCCAAGGGCAATCACCACAAGTTGCCTCTCAAGGTGGACCTTCTCACACAACAGAAGGGATCCCTCATCTATACTCATTTGAAGTTTTTCGACCTAACCCTGTGGGTGATAAACTTCTGATCCCTTTCAGACACCTTTATTCTGAGGACATGCTGTCTGTCCTGCAGGAGGCCAGGAAACTTACTACCAGGAGGTCCTATTTATCAAAATGGAAAAGATCCTCCAGCTGGTTCAAAGGCAACTAGACCCCTTCCAAGTGGATATTCCTCTAGTTTTAGTCTGTGTGTGTGAGCTCCTAAAATCAGAAGTTTCATACTCTTCCGTGAAAGTCCATTTGTCAGCCGTTTCAGCCTGCTGTACGCATTGATCCACCCTTATTATCAAGATTGGAGGGGAAACTTTTTCTAAGGGAGGTGCTCCACTTCAGACCACCAAGGAAACCTATCCCTCCTCCTTGTGACCTGAACTTTGTTCTGGAGAAACATATCACTGCCCCCGTTGAACCTGCAGCTTCTGCCACTTTAAAGATGTGTACCTGGAAGACTGTCTTGTTAGTAGCACTTACTAGAAGAGATTCAGAGCCACATGTACTCATGGCTACTCCACTCTAAACTATTTTTCACAGGGACATGGTTTCCCTTCGTACTAATCCCTCCTTCATGCCCGCAGTGGTCAACAAACAGTCTCTTAACCAATCTATCCATTTACCCACCTTCATCCCCATAGAATGACAGAGAGTGTTCCATTCCCTTGATGTTCATAGGCAACTGAGGTTTTATCTGGACAAGACTAAGAACATTAGAAAATCCAACCAACTCTTTATATCATTTCACCCCAGGGCCCTGGGGAGAGCTGTATGCAAACAGACAATATCCTCCTGAATATGCAAAACTATAAACTTCTGTTACTCCTTCCATGGCAGAGAGTTTACCCCATGCTGGTAAAGCACACTCCACTTGATTAGTGGCCTCTTCAGGGGCCTTTCTTAAAGGCCTGGATACGGCCACTATCTTAGAGGCAGCCACATGGTCTTCTGTACACACTTTCACCAAGCACTGTAAATTGGATAACCTCTCCAGAGCCAGGGCAGGATTTGCAAAAGCCATCCTCCACGGATTCCTGGAGACAGCTACCTCTTTCTCCACTCTTTGTTCTGCTTGAGCTGTGGTACTCTACCACAAGTGAGAATAGTGCAACATGAGAATAGCAGGACATAGATTAATTATGTAAAATCTTACCATAACCATAGATGTCCTTCTCTTCCATGTTGCAGTATTTCTTCCCTCTCTCCTATCCTTATAAAGGACCTTTTCCCTATCTGTATGGCATCCTTCCTTTTTCCATAAACTGATGTCCGACTGGGCAGTCAGTTTTGAGGTCTGTCCATGCAGACGTCACATTTATGGCCCACAGTTTATGACCCTGCGTGTGATGTCCCATGCACCTAACAGCAACCAGACTGAAGCTTTGGTAGAGGAGCCAGACGTTTGGGTCATCTGAGGCCTAGGATCCCTCAAGTAAGAATACTGCAACATGGAAGAGAAGGACATCTGTGGTTATGGTAAGATTTTACACAACTAATCTTTCTGATAGCTGAACTATCTATAGTAATATCCAAAATACAGACTGTATTCTTGCCTCCTAAGGAATTAATGGGGGAAATTTTCCTAATAGATAAAGGGATGCCACAAGATAGGAGGAAACTCAGTAGTTCTTTTAGAAATAATTTCCATGGCAGTACTTTCCAACCTATTTTACTGTAGCCTCTTTCTTCAAACAATGTACTAATAAAATTAATTTCTTGAACAAAAACAGTATCATGAGTAGTCATCCTGGAGGCTCTTATAAATTACCCCCTCAGTGTATTATTTTTCATAAAATTCAGATGACTTCGGTAATGTAAATAATTGTTGGAAAAAGTACTTTTCCTATATATCTTACTATCAAAATCATGACATTCACAGTCCCAGGTCAAGGTAATGTCAAAAAAAGTAATTGTTTCTCCTATAGTAAACTTTAAAAATTCAGATTTCTCATTGAGTAAATTAACTAAATTCAGACAGTCATCCTTCATTCCCTCAGTGACTAAAAAGAGATTTCCACAAATCTGTCATAGTAAATGCTGTTGTACTCCTTTCTCATTTGACTCATTTCATATGTTCCCACCAATCTAGGACTATATTAGCAAATGCAGGGACAGCAGGAGACCCCCATTTTGCTTATAAAACCTGTTATTAAAAATAAAATAATTGTCCAAAAGCAATTCCATTAAACTACAATAAAAATTAATATTACAAGTAACATATTTAATAAAATGACTTAAATGTAATCTCATATATTCCACACCCACTTCATGTGGAATAGAAGTAAAAAGGGAGCATATATCTGTAGTCATTAAATGGTTCTTATCAGCATCAAAATATAATTGTCTTTGAGCTTTCTAAATTTATCTAAGAAATGTCAAGAATCTTGTATAAAAGAATCAAAAGTCTGAATGATAGGATTTAAAATGGCTTCTAAATAAAGCAAAATTCCTTCCTTGATCTAATCAGGTGCTGGATATTGGTTGGAAGTCTGTCCTGCATTTTAGAGCCTAGAACATAAAAAAAATAAGATTGACACAGATAGTCTAGAAAATACAGTTAGAAGCAAAATACACCAACTTACTATTAAAAGGTATTTTTTGTAGTAGCAAGCCTCCTTGATAACAACTAACTTTATATCAGTGTTGCCCGCCCCTCTGTGCCTTACTTCCAACACCAGTACAGTGGCGCTAGTCTTGATGGTAATCCCATCCATTAGGTATTAAAATCAAAATTATCTGTGCATCAGATAAATTATCTAGCCTGGTAAGAGGGACCTCAATACATCTGACAATGGAGTCTCCTATGATCAGAATATTAAGTTGTGCAGTGTTTCGTCTTACAGGCTTGGTAGTTGAGAGACAGTGATATGTGGCTTTATGTGTTGTGATGGGAATTGTTTGTGTGCATGCTTAGTTTCTTGACTGTGCCTGACAGGCCTTTGAAGTTTGGGTAATTTACCTCTGGATATGTACGTCTATGTGTGTGTGGTCCTTTATGGGTGCAGTGAGTCATGTAAGTGAGTCACTGACAACCTGTTTACTTCTTATTGTGTCTGTATTTGAGACTCTAGCCTCCAGAGTTAATGTGTAACTACATCTGTCACATACTGTATTGATCTGGTCAAGAATTAAGTGGTTGTCTGTGTACATAAAGCAATTGTTACTTTGCCTCAGGATGCCCATGCCCATCAAGCTGGATGCAGAAATAGCAGGAAAGGGCCCTTCCATGATTGCAGATCCAACTGTATGCTTGAAAGGGATGGGAGTGGAGGGTGTTTGTAACCAGATGAGGGAAGGGTGCTTACTTGGTGCAGTCCTAAGCTAACCAAGTGACGATGCTGCCCAGCGCCCAAACCAGATGTTCTCTGAGTAGTGCTAGTCCTGGGTTCTATAATTAGGGAAGGTAGACCTAAATAATTGTAACTAAATGTTGAAATACTGCTCACTGCGCAGATTAGTTGCCCCATAAGTAATGCAGAGCTGAGGTAAAGTTCCGAGGTGTTTTTTATAGGGAAATTTCAATTTCTGGTGATCCATCACATTTATACAAGGCAGAGGTAACTGCTGCTGCTGCACGAAGAGCATCTTCGTGCAAATGTGACATTTATATACAATCAGAAAAAAGCAATTTTTACACTAACTGTGCCCTAAGACCAATCAGGTAAGCGCACAGTGAGCTTTCCATCTGTAATTTCCAGATCAGATAAGTGAATTCAGCCCTCTCCTGCCACAAGAGTGCAGACTTTCACCCTATTAATGTATGGAGCCCAAGTGTTAAGGAGCCACAAACAGATGCCTAATACTAAGAAACACCAGATATGATATTTTTCAGTGCAGAACAGCATTCCTTACAGTAGTTTGAAAGTGTAACTTTAAAGGAGTGCCAAAAAACAATAAATAGCACAGAAAACTTTCATAGTATAATGAAAGTAAGCAATACAAGTGCAAAATTATACTTAATTTTGTTTGTCTTGCCAAGGATAGCTTCAGATGTTAGCAAAATATTTCAAAGTCTGTGGTGTCATCACTAAGTGATGAACAGCTCTGGATAAATGAGCTAAAATGTGAAGCTTATATACAATCAGAAAAAAGCAAGTTGTACACTAATTGTGCCATAAGGCCAATTAGGTAAGCACCCAACAAGCTTTCCACCAGCAATTCCCAGCTGAGATAGGTGAAGTCAGTCCTCTCCTGCCACAAGAGTGCAGACATTGACAATCTTAATGTAAAATGACTGGAGAAATTAAATCAAGCAAAACCATAAACAATAGGAAGACATCATATAATTCAGGATATCAACAGCAATATAGAATGGGAGAAGTTTATCAAGCTAAATTTACAATAAGGGTGGGCAGCTTAAAAACTCACCAATGTTTAAAAAGCAGACCAAAGAATGGGAGAATGAGTGTGAAAAAATAACCAGCAGGGATTCACCAACAGTGCTTTTAGTTTTTGCAGGCCTTAAGTCTTATCAGAAAAGACAAGGCTGATATACCCCATGTATTTAAATATCACTCAAGAAACAAATTAAGAAGTGAAAAAAAAGCATGTGAAATGTGCAGCCTGGATAATTTGTGTTTGTCTCTCTGGAACAAAAACACCAAACCAAGCAGACTTCTCATAGTGGAACAGGTGAAACAGAAAGCAGCTCTATCATTTTAAGCAACTCACATGTAAAAGAGAGATTGCTTTCAACACCAGCTATGAATCACCAAAAGTACTTGTAGTTTTTGCAGGCTTTGTGTCTTGTCAGAAAATGCTTACTTATACTACTACCATTCAGAAAATAGATGCAAGAAAACCAGATATAGTAGTCTTTGAAAAGAAAAGAAATATTGATCATTAAAGTTGTTACACCCAGTGATTACAGTATCTTGCATACAGAGAAAGACACAAAGTGATAAAATGCCAGGATTTGCTGGCAGAAAAGAGGGCAGTGTGGACCCAGACAGTTCCAGTAGTAGTAGTAGTAGTAGGTGGAGCAATGGGTATAATAAAGAATTTGCAGTATTATTTAGATATGTTACCCATGCAAACAAATCCCTATGAATTACAGTTGGTCATTTCCGGGCACATTGTGGGTGTTGCAAAGAGCACTTTTGGCTAACATCAAAGATTGAAACAATACCAGTTTCATGAACTTTAATGAATACCCTGAGTTAGGAATGTGGTCCATTCCTGTCATGGTACTAGAAACCCAAAAGAGCAGGATAACCAAAATAACAAAGACCAAATCCAGCAGAATTCCACCACCAGCAAGATAGTCCAGGAATGAAAAATGCAGTTTTGCTGTGTTTTATTAAACTACTGGAAGCTCTTCTTGGCCTGCATTTTTCATTCCTGGACTATCTTGCTGGTGGTAGAATTTTGCAGAAACCCAAAAGACTTAGAGAAGTTAAATTGGGCAAAAACAGAAAACAATAATACCACCTATCACACTCAAATATGCATATAAACTAAGTCACCCATTCAGTGTAGATTCCAGAAGGGCAATATAGTTTCAAGTATAAATGCATAGAATCATGCACTACCAGTAGTAACCCATAACTACTTAATCTAATCAACAGAAAAAAAAAATGCATTTTTGCATGTGTCACCTTCCTCACAACACACTGCATTTCAAACAGCAAACAAAAACAGTCTACTCATTAAAGCCAGTGCTTGACCTACTTTTGAATTCATACCCGTCAAATGCTTGTTCTTCTCCCCCTGTCCTTCCCCTTAAAAATTCCCACAATAAACTCTCTGACGTACATTCTTCACAATAGTAATTGTGTGCAGCCATACTGATGAGACTGCTAAAGCTAAATACCACACACTCTCCCCATTCTCAAATGCAAAATCAGCATTAATTTCTGAATGCTAGTACTGTTCTATGGCCCAATCAGCATCTGCTGATCATCCCTCTCACAGACACCTTCTGCCCCAAGCATTTGCCCCCGTTACACTACCCTATTTGCACCTCTGCATTCTAAGGCATTTTAATCAGCACTTTAACTACAGGGATAAGTCTATTGAGCTGTTGCAGCATAAATGTGGCATAAAGTTATTAGTTTGTTGCCTCTTCTGTTAGGTAAAGTAGGTAGAAGGAGATGTATTAGGATATGGCTTTAATAAGCAAGCACTAATGGCCAACAGGGTGTGTGTAATTGTGGATATAACACCTGCCCAGGGGAGTTCTGAGGCCTGACGTTGCAGGCATGCAAACCTCTTTACTACTGCTGTTGCCAGTGGTTGAGCTCACTCTCTTAATCTCTCTCTCACACACGCCTTTTCTTCATAAAATGCATGCTAACACAAATCCTAATATTCAAGTACCTTTGTGATTTTGTAACAGCAACATTTAAAATGTGTTCCTATTGTGAGCCTTTGTCCCCTGTTTATTATAAGATTATCCAGATACCTTGATCTAAGAGGTCAAGAGGTATGCAAATCTCTTACCTGCTGCTTCTGCCAGAGATCACTCGATCACTCTCTCTTTTCACACGCGCGCACGCACACACACACACACACACACACACACACACACACACAAAATCATACACAGGGTCTTCTGCTTTTATGCATGCATTCACTCATACGTGTAGACAGAAATGTAAACACACATACACACGCTTTTTTCCCATTTCATTTATGTTTTTATACTGGCTAAATATTAAAAGCACGGCTTGTATGTAGAGTAATAGCTCGATTCATCTCTCTCTCACTCTCATACACGCATACACAAACACAGAAGCACACACACACACACACACACACACACACACACATTATTTTCTTTTTTCCTTTTTTTTTTCTTTTACACTCACCAAACAGCTTCTTCTCGAGAGTAAAATAATGGCAGCCATTCATTTTTTTTTTCATTCCAAGCTACACGGCAGCTTAATATGCTGCTGTGAAGTGGCGGACTCGTTTTTCAGCAGGCATTACCTGTAGATTTACACCCTGCTAGAGAATGTTCATTCTCCAGTCAGGATGTGATCTAGAATTCCCTCATTCTCTAAGACAAAATACTGTATGGCATTCCCAAAATTTTCAGATATAATTTGTGGGTCTGCAAGGGGCATTTATCTTTATCTTGCCTATAAAGGAATATAAACTGCTGAAGTCATACAGTTGGATTTTCTCAACAGGCTGAATGCGATAGTATAAAAACAATGCGATAGTATAAAAACAATGCATTTGTATGCCATCCTCTTGTGACTCTAATGGGACTGAAAATCTAGAAGTTTCAAAAAATGTCTGCACTGAGGGTTATTGCACACCACCAGGTTTCATTCATGTTCCCATACAGTTCTCATATTAGTACATTTTTTTCATAAGATTATTCTTTTTTTTCATGAATACAGTGTAAATGAGCATAGGAAGAGTTAAAACAAGGTCATTTAGAACCAAGTCCCATTCAGGACACCTGTGGTAAAAACAGCCAAAAAAAGAAGTAAACAAACCAGTCTTTTGCAGTGATAGCCATCAGAATAATATATAAACTGTTGTACTCCCCAGCATTGATGGTGTACTATATAGCAGTATAGCTAGTGAGTGGGGCCACTTGAACTGATGATGATAGTTGTCATGTGGGGTAGTGTGATGATATGAGGTAGTGCCAGCTATGTCAGAGAGAATATGGCAGTGCATGTGTAACATATGCCAGCATAGCTAGCTGGAATTTTGTAAAGAACAGTATGTCATTTGTATATCAAACTGATTTGTACAGGTGCTTGTGTTAGAAAATGTATTTGTAAAGCTGCTTGTGTTAAAAATGTACCAACAGTGGGTCCTGCTGGACAGAAAAGGAATACACCTGTATGTCAGACTGTATTGTAACTGTTGAAATGAATATATTGTAACAGATGATACCAGAAGAGAAGAAGGTTATCTCAGAAATGGTCTGCACCTGTCCCCTCCCCCAAGATTTTGAATATTGGTTAAAACCTTATCCACTCTTGTATTGCCAACCAAATAAATCTTCTGATACAGCTGTAACAAACCAAGAAAATTTGAGGTGTTACTGCTCAATGCCAGGAGTCTGAACAAGAAGCTCCACTCTCTGCAGCCTCTCCTCAACTTGGAGAATGTAGATGTCTGTGCAGTGACTGAGACATGATATAAAGCTGCAGAGAGCACCAAGCCAGTGCTGGGCTACAATGCCTTCCACGCATTTAGACCAGCTAATGCAATGAAAGGGACAAAAGATGGCGATATCTGTGTATACAGTTAAAATAAACACACCTCAAGGCTGTTCCATTAACATGACGGACATAAGCTTCTCTACGTCCAAATTGCCTTAAATAAGGTCCCATACCATATCCTTGCAAGTTATAGGTCCCCTTTCAATAATCATAGGAAAAACCACAACACTTACTTAAAGGCACTCAATACATTCATCTTCCAACCCAATGCTATATTCATGGGTGACTTCATCTACCACAGTATAAACTAGGAATCTTGCACAACTCCCAACATACATGCCAACACCCTGGATGAGCTAGTTTTTGTACCCACTAGGAGCTCAAACATCTTCAACCCGGTCCTCACAAACATGACAGAATGCTGAACTCTCCCCTCCTGTGTAATGCCCACAGTAGTCAAGTCAGATCATACAGCTGTCTCCTTTGAGGCAGATGTAAAACTGGGGACACCTGGAAACCATATAAAATTTAAGAATTACTTCAAGGCAACTTCCCACTACTAAGTGATACTCTAAATAAATTTTAAACCCCATCCCTCAACCCTGAGAATACTGCTGCCTGTACAGAAATGTTCAGAGAAACCCTGTATAAACATATCAACAGCTGTATAGAAACTCCTGTACCTACACAAAATAAAAGCAGAGCTGTTGCAAAAAAAAAAGCCATCCTGGTAGAATACCAACATTAATAGCCTGCACAACAAAAGAAAAAACTCATGGCAAAAACTGAGAGGGCAATACCCAGCAAGGTAAAAGATTCCTCTTCAACCTAAACACACAACTCAGGAGGTTATTAAAGTCCATAAAAGTAAAATTTGAAGTAAAATCGTTGTCTGAGTTAAGGACGACTACAATGCTTTCTTCAGCTGTGTCCAAAACATCATAGGTGATAAACAGTAGTGTATTAAATTAATTGTAAATGGTGCCACCTATACAGAACCAGAAGAAATAGCTACTCTCCTGGCTGACAAATTTGATTCAAACTTTGCATCCCACTTGCTACCCCCCCCCCCCCGGATATTCCTTTGGATATTCTGAAGTCCTTCTCACTCAAACCATCACTAGAGAGCAGGTCCTCAAGTCACTCTTCAAGGACCTGAACACTGCATTGATGGGTCCTGATAATATCCCAGGGTGTCTCCTTAATAGCACGAAATATGTCTGTCCCACTAGAATTTCCATTCAACCACAGCTTCTAAATGTGCCTTGTTCCTAGTAAATGGAGGACTGCAGTGGTTATACCATTGCAAAAGGGCAGCCCATCTACAAACCTGGTTAACTACCAACCCATTAGCCTGACAAGCCTGATGTGCAAGGCTATGGGAGAGGGTAATCATGGAGATCATAAATGATGACACAGGGTACTTACAAACAATGAACTACTGCCTACCTCAACCTGGCCAAAGGCAGTTGACACAATACTTTAATGTAAATAGTAAGTGTAATTATTCAAAACCAAAAATAATGGGGGAGAAAAAATATGCAAGATCAGGGATAGGTTGTAAATATCGCCCATTTAAATTTACGGAATCTGTTAACAATCAAGTTTCTGTTATCATGCATTTTCTGAAAGATATGAAGTCTGAAACACAAATGTCTTGTTATTTAGTGACTCCAATCCTTTATGCTTTGCCAAAAAACATATTTTAATAGAAAAAATCAAAATATGTAGTAAAAAATCTATCTGGACATTTTGTGAAATACTGTACAAGTAAGATGCATATGAATTAATAGTCTCATCAGGCAGTGTGTTTTTTTTTTTTTAATCCATATGCAGCCTGTCTGTTTCTCTGCCTCCCACACAGACATAGACAAGTGCATACTGCATTGGGTGACTGTTCAGGTTGAATATTACTTTTTTTGATTAACTGATTGTGTTGACATTAAAAGTGTCTCATTTTATTTGACAACTAGATTTTTAAACCACATATATGGGGCTGAGTCTTAACACTGTGTAAGTGTGGGTTAAATCCACCATACCTGAAGCTGTACAAATGGCATATTCTGTTACTCGGGTAAGATTGCTTTCTGACTAGTGATTGCACATATGAGAACAAATCCTATTAACACTCCATGGTGGTAACGAAGGTGGTTTTAATGCTCCTTGGTGGTGCGTCCTGTTCTCTTCCTTTGTTCAGTGATTGCACAGTAATCTCCACCTTCCAGCTGCTTCTTTTTGTCTGCTTTTAAGTGTAATATAATGGTGTAGGTCTAATCTTACCTCATATTAAGGGACTGTAGTTTGGCATTATATTTTCATTCTTTTAAGTTGATAAGTCAGACCAGATCAGAGATTAGGTTTCTTGACGCCATTTGGCTAATGTTCACACACAAGACCTCTGACATTGTCTCTTCTGCTGTAAAGATAAGATAATTTGCTTTCTGGATAGTGCTTACATGCACAGGGGTCTCTAGACCAATAAACAACAAGAAAGGACATTACATTTTTACATCTTTTTGTGCACTGCTTTGTATACACATATATAAGTTTACTATAAAAATCCAGAAATGCACTTCTTTGAGTAAATCAAATGTATGGTTTTAAAGTTTTTTAAAATCAAATTTAAACCTAGCGAATCTGTAATACCAATATCCGGATGGCAAATGCAGTTCAACAGTCACATTTTCAAAACATCCCATACTGAACACTCTATTTTAACATGGGTCGGAATTGGGATGTAAAACTGTTTTTATTTCTGACATATTTCAATGGCATGATTAAATACACAAGTTCATTTCCAGATTGTCATAGTAAACCATATATATATATATATATATATATATATATATATATATATATATATATATATATATATATATATATATATATATATATATATATATATATATACACACACACATTTGCCCTAACTTCCAGTTGACTGACACCCATTTGACTGAGACCAAATGACTGAAATTTCATTTGACTGACACTTCATTTGACTGACAAGTATTATTGGCAGTCTCCAGAGCACTGTAAGGCAAGTAACTGGAATATGTCCCCTTCCCCACTGTAGTGCGACCCTGGAGTTAGAATATATAGAAGTGTCAGTCAAATGAAATTTCAGTCAAATGGGGTCAGTCATATGGGTGTCAGTCAATTGGAAGTTAGGGCAAATGAAGTAGAACCGTACATACATATATATATATATATATATATATATATATATATATATATATATATATATGTATGCATGCATATGTGTATGTATATAAAAATATATATCTATATACACCTATGAAAAAAATTCACCAAGTACCAGTAGAGAAGTGATAAGGAAGAATTGCAGCATTGCTTCACAGCCTTTTCTACAAACTGCATTTTTAAGTAGGCTAGTATTTTTAAAATAATTATACCTTCTGTAAACCTATGCTTGAAATATTGGTTAAACTGACATACTCCCGTTAACAAGAATAACAATGAGGGACTTCCAAGATATCAGCACATTGAGTAAGAACCTAATTCTAGCAGTCCCAGTCTGAAAACAGAAACTCAACGGACAAGGCCAGTAGACTTTTCTGTTTATGGGTAAATTTCGGTAACTGGCATTTAAGTGTACTGCCTGGATGCCAGGAAAAAAGAAATGCAGAGCACCTGGAAAAAAGTCAACTACAAGAAGTGAGGAAGAAACACTGACTGAAGAAAAGTCTGCAGCTGTTCAGCAAAAAGCAATGCAACCTCCAGATATGATTTCCAGTAACCTACAGGAAGATTTAAGACAACTGCACACAGACCCAGTTAAAATAAACGAAACACTGATGGAGTGTGTTAACACAAACTAAACAAAAAGGATGGAAAAATGGAAGAAGCTTCAAACATATATTCAGAAGAAGTGAGAAAGCTGCAAAAATAAGAGGTTGAAACTAAAAGGCTGGCTGAATATGAGACTGCTCAGGAAGAGATGTTTCAAAAAATAATAGAATTAGAGGGCAGAGTACATAAGGAAAACCTGAGATTTTCAACAATACCAGAGAAGCTGGAAGGAACAGATTGGGTTAATTTTATGAAAGCACAAATAAGTCACTGGACTGGTATTCCACAACAGGAGATGTTAGTTGAAAGGGCACATCATGTGTATGCTCCAAGCCTGGGTATGAGAAAGCAACCTAGACCTTTAATAGTAAAGACGCAATCCTACCAGCAGAAAGAGTTGATTCTGACAAAAATGTGGCAGAAGGACAAAATACTGAAAGTGGGAGACAGCCGAGTGTTTGTGGAGAGTAATTACTCATTGTACACCAGGGAGAAGAGGAGCAAATTCATTCTACTATTCAGGGAATGTTGAGATGCAGGTGTGTGAGTCAAGCTGCTGTACTCCAAGATCAAACAGAACAGATTATGGTGGTTTGGACATGTGCAGAAAAGCAGAAGACAATCTGGTGAAGAAGATTTGGGACAGACAGGAAGAAGGTAGGAGGAATTGAGGACATCTAGGAAAGAGGTGGATGGTGTGTGTGAAAGAATATCTGCAACAGTCAGGCATGAGTGTTGAAGAAGGTAGGAGTGTGGCATTGAATCAAGAGAGAGATGGTGACAGTTAACACGATAAATGGGGAAAAAAAGGGGGCTGATGATGTACTCAGCTGTCTTCAAGGTGTTCTTCCCTGGATGGACAAAATCATTTTTTGATGAAGTACTTGCAAAGGAGGAAATACAAAAGTTTGTACAGCAAAAGTGAGCTGTGAAACAGAATTAGCTTCTGCTTCTTGTTCTTTTGGTAATAAAGACCACAGAGATGCTGTAGCTGTGAAACCTCTACTACTGTTTCAACAGAAAATGTTGGAGAGAAGGAAGGGAGCATGAGAGTTAACTAGAAGAACTGAGACTATGTTGGAAATGAAGCAGAAACAGGATTTGGGAGATGGAGATGAACAGTAATAAAACCAGTAGTTTAAGAAATGTAGGCATTGGAATATAAAAAAAAGCCTGGTTAAAAGAGCATGAAAGAACATTGAGTGTGCTTTTTCTCATTTTTGCATGGGGGACTGGATTAAGGACATTGTATTATTTTAAAACTTGTTACTAAATTAAAGCAAGTAAATTAAAAAGAATACAAAGTTTTATGAGGCTTTTTCTGGCAAATGAATGTATGCTTAATAGGAATTGTGTATCTGGCCCTCCTGTCTCCATGGAGACAATCTGATAAAGAGAAATTGTCTGGTTCTCATGTCTCCATGGAGACAGTCTGATAATGAGAAATTGGCTGTCTGGTTCTCATGTCTCCATGGAGACAATTTGAGAACAGAAATTGGTTACAGTCTAGTGGAGAGTGATTGGCTGGGGGAAAAAATAAGAGAAACTGGCTAGGAGATAATGTTTTCTGAAATCATTCATTGGTTTTCCCAGCTTGGAGAGCTATAAAGATAAGAAAAACACTTAGCACTTAGTAGAAGCACAAGGTGCACCTTGCTTCTCGGCATGGATAACCTTTCTTTTAGGTTAACTCAAGTATGTAAGTGTGGCTGTCAGTTTGGGACATTTGTTCTTATCAGGAAGGTAAAACTTCAGTATTTGAAGATGTACATAGTGTTTTGTGTTACTATTAAATGAATAGATTTTAGGGTGGTATTGGGGGTTTGTTTGTTTTTTTTTTTTTGATTTAGTGCTTTCAGTAAAACAAAAAGTTTTGTAAGATGCGACAAAGCTCAAATGGAGATAACGACAAACAACTATATAAAAGTTCATCCTGCCAAACAGTGTATGCATGTAACACAAAAGCTGGAATTAGACATTTAACAAAAAAGGTGTTGTACATAAAAGGTGGAAATAACTTTTTAATACAATGATGCATTCTGTAATGTCTTTAAATGTTAGTGGTTTCACAGATAAATACAACAAAGAACAGTGAACTGTATTAAAAGTGTAGAGTGCAAATCACTATGTTATAGGAGACACAATTGGATTGAACTGAACACATGAATTTGATAAAGAAAGGTTTTCAGGATAGTTATTCAGTGGAGTATCTGGGGCAAAGGAAAATAGGAGTACTTATATAAACTGCAAGAGGAGCTCCAATAGTGGTAGAAGAGGATAAAAAGATAATGACAGATTTGTCGTGTTAAGGGGCTACTGGCAAGGGAGGAGGATTAAACTGGCATGTATTTATATTCTACCTAAAGCTACTATAATGGAGCTTAAGAAAATTATGGGAGAAATAATCAGTTTTCACCAAGGAATATTATTTATAGGTGGGGACTGGAATTTGATTTGCAGCAGTGAATATTTGTCTTGGGGGGGGGGGGGGCAGAATGGAAAGTATAACAAAGGAATGTAGATTTTTGAAGAAATTTATCAAAGCATTTTGCTTGAAAGATGCAAATTCAGTAATAGGAGTCCGGAGTGAATTTACATATTATTGCCTAAAATATAAAAACTGAGCTAGGCTAGACAGAATTTGCATTTCACAGGAACTTGTGCATTTAATTGAAGGTATTGATACGCACCCAATAACTATTTCAGATCATGTGCCAGTAATTAAAATAAAAACACAGGGTAATGAAATAAAACTGAGACACTGGCACTTTCCCACCTATCTTTTGAAAAGAGAGGAAGTTAAGGAATAGGTAGTGGAGATTATTCAGGATATATTTGAGAGGATAGAAATTACTTTTAAAATATAGTTATGAAGTGAGATAAAATTAAGGTGGTGTTTAAAAATAGGGTGGAAATAAAAGAAAGGGAACTATGGTTAAGAAGTAGCAAGAATTATTTAGAGGGACTGACAAATGTTAACATATTGCAAAATAGGAGGAATCTCACAGAACAAGAGGAGGATCCACTGTAGGATGCTAAGCAAAAAATAAGGGATTACCTTGATAATATAGACAAGTTTAGAAATATTGCTGTTAAGCAATTTTTTTATAACAACACTAGAGTATTAAAACTGTGAGTACAGTGATTCAGGCAACAGAAAGTAGAAAGGATTGTCATCAAGCTTAGGGAGCCTATAACAAGGAAGGTAACAAAACATCCTGTAGAGTTTTTAGAAGTATTGTGGAAATTCAAAGAAGTCTATATAGCAGAGAAATCAAGAAAAGATACACATGGGAATGTTTATGGAATAATTAAATATGCTAAGGTTAGAGGTGGGTGAGGCTCAATTACTAACGGTTAGGATAGGAGGAGATGAGATAAAAATTGTGATGTAAAACCAATATACAGGAAAATCCCTAGGAGTAGATATTATTCCTGTGGAAGTTTGAAAGCTAGGAGGAAACAAACTGATAGAGATCTGGAAAATTTTGTTTAATAGTATTTTAAGAGGAGGAGACGTACCAACATTCTGTAAGAAAGCAGTGGTAGCTGCAACACCTAAAGAGGGTAAAGATCCATCACATTCTTCATATGCGCCATTTCAGTACTAAACCATGATTATACAGTGTGCTTGTCTGTAATGGCTAAAAGAATGGCAAAAGAATGCCAAATTTGGTAGATATGGATCACTGTGGTTTTGTGAAGGGGAGGCAAACATTTGACAACATTAACAAAACACTGATGATCCAGAGGGAAGCAGAATGTAAGAAAACACCATTGTTAGTGGATCTTGATGCATAGAAAGCATTTGACAGAGTAAGCTGGGACTTTCTTAGCAGGGCAATGGAAGCATTTGTTTTTCCTGAAAAAAAATATAAAGTTGATTAGGATATATGAGGCAAAAATTATTGTAGGTGGAGTCCTCTCTAATAATTTCTGCTCAAGCAGAAGGAACCAGGCAGAGGAGTGTTCTCTTTCCCCTTTGTTGTTTGCATTATCTTTAGAGCCACTGGCAAAGAAAATAAGGGACTCAGAAATTCAAGGATGTAGTTGGTATAGTAGTCGAGAAAAGCTGGCTGTAGTTGCAGATGATTTTATTTTATACCTGACAAACCCAGAAAGGGACATTACAGCATTGTAGAACATTTTGAGACCGTTCAAATATTTTTGGGATACTAAATTAATGAAACCAAAACAAAGGCAAAAGCTTTAAATTGTGTACCCACATATGAATTGGTTCAACGAAATCCATATTTATGGAGACATGATAAAATGAAGTATTTTTGAGTATGGATTAAACATTATTCTGGTGTAGCAGCTAAGGATATGCGGGAAGAGACTAAAAAGATGATACAAAAGCTGAAAAAAAATGGACATTTTTAAATGGATGTGGATAGTAAGATATAGCAGTTAAAATGTTTTTAGTCCCATCAGTCTTTACACAGGTCAGGCATATTTTTATCAAGTAGAGGAGAAGTTGTGGATAGCAATTAATAAAGAGCTGAATGACTTTATCTGGGAGGGGAGGACGGCAAGAGTCAAGTGGAATAAGCTGATTCTTCAAACAGAACAGGGTGGATTGGGACTACCCGATTTTAAGGGATATTTCAGAGCTATACTATTAAGGCTCCTATACATAGCACAAGCAGAAAACAATAATTCAAAGTGGAAAGGGATGATGATGAAACAGAGGGAAGCTCAAGAAACAAGGAGAGACTTGTATTTTGGATGCATGCCTTTAAGGAGAATAACAATAATCATACAGAATATTATATCTTTAAAGCAGCAGAAAGTATCCTAAGAACTAAGCCAACATGAAAATGGAGAAAGGAGATTTTGCCAAAAGGGATGACTGCAGTTAGGGATATAGACAACAGGCAAGAGGTAGCTGGAATTTTACTTGAGAAAACTAGTGAAGGAACCAAGGTATTAGGTGCAAGTAACTACAGAGAAAAAGATGATATAATGGGAAGATACCAAGAATTTATTTGGACTGCAGGTTAGAGATTGCCTTCCCTGTCAAGAATTAATATCAGAGTATAGGCAAAGAGAAAGAAATACTGGGGTCCTAAACAAAAGACCAGCACTGGTAGAGTTTTTAGTAGAACCTAGAACAGAAGCTGCTGTTAAAAAAGGAATAGTTAGTAGAGCATATAAAATATTGCATGATAACTAAGACTCAAGCAGAGGAGCTTAAAAAGGATTGGGAAGAGAGATTGGATAAACAATTTGCAAAGAAACAATGAAGGATATATGAATTTCTCCCAAATATGCAACAAAATCTAGAAGATTTTGAATTTTTGCTTAGAAATGTTTACATAGATATTTTCATACCCCAAGTAGACTCCAGAGAAACTTTTTCTCAGGCAGAAAGCAAATGTTGGAGGTGTGATGGGGAAGAAAGAGGTAATTGGGAGCATTTTCTGGTAATGCTGTGATTTGGCAGACTTAAAGGGTTTACTGTGGAATGCGCTGTTGAAGATGCTGGGTGGGCAGATTTGTGTGACAAGGGAGATGATTTTTCCGAGCTGTGATAACAGAATTGGAATTGCCTGGACATGGTAAGACCTTGCTGTGTCTAATTATGGTGGCTGCTAAAAAAGCAATTAGTAGAAAATGGAAATTAAAATTTAAATCAGCTATACTCGAAGTAGTGAATATAGTAACAGAGATAAAACAACTGGAATTGAGATCTTTAAATAAGGGTAAGAGCAAACTACAAAGGAAAAAATAGGAATTGTGGCAGCAGTACATACAGGGGAGTAATGACGTTTAAAAGAAAGCAGGACTTAAATGAGTCATATAGTATTCAATTGAAAATGATTGGGTAGATTATAAGTGATGTATACTATTTGCAACTGGGAGTGTGTCACTTTGGTTTGTAATGTAAAATGCTTGCAACTAGCATTGTGTCGATGTGGTTTGTTGTAATGGTTTAATAAAGATGTTTCTTGTTTAAAAAAAAAACAAGAGCAATAATGATCAGAACACTAGCTTTATTTAGACCATCATAATGTGCTTGGCTGTGCACTCAGTTGTCTTCTAGACTGATTGATTAATGTACACCTGTAACCCTCTAACAAAACTTTGTGATAGTCATTGATTTAGCAGTTATAATAACCCAGCCTGTGTAAGACTTCTGCTAAAATTCATAAAAAGGTGTGCTTTACATATGTGTGTTTCTGGCATTTCTACACACTGCATTTTACAAATTAAATAATTATACCTTCTTTAAGTCTAATATGTCAAGTCTTACAACCCCTTGTGTAACACAGCAAGCTTAAGAATAACTTGAAAATAATACTTCCTTGTGATTAGTTTACTTTTTTACTGATATCTAAAAGGCAACTTTTTTCATCTCCCAAGCATTATGAAATATTGGTTTAAGATGGTCATTGATGCAGGTCAATAAAAAGGTATGATGAGAGAAAAAATGGTTTTAAAAGAAATGTTTGGCAAAAACAGTAATATGGAATTGTGATAGTAATGTAAAATAACAATGTAAAATAACAATGTCTGGGGTCAGGCTTCTGATTTGGCATGTTCAAGATTGAACTTCTGTGATGACATAGGTGGTGATGTTTCCTTGCAGGAACAATGGAGGGCTGGATTTTCAAACCAGAAGGCATTAAAGACCAGCCTTCCAGTGGTACAAGAGGAACAAGCTTCATTTCCAGTTGCCAGACTTTGTTTACATATTTGCTACTATCAAGCATAGTTTTTTAAGGTGTCACGGTTGTGCTGTGTTGCTTATGTCACAGGAGAGTGCTATTCTAATGCTTGTTTTCAGATCTCCACTTCTCTGAGAAAAAAGTGAGAAGTTTTTCATTATCTGTTACATATTTCTTTTTCTCCACATTGCAGTAACTTCGAAGTGATAATTATGTTGGGGGAGTTGGTGGGGCTAGCTTTCTGAAAAAAAAACTTTATGTACATATTTTCCTTGTAATTATAGTAACGCTAATAAGCCTAGCTTTATCTCCTTACATTAGCAAATTAACCATTGGTTTTAGTAAGATCAAATTATTTCTTCCTTTCAGACTACCATCAACTTCAAATTTTGCAATTTTTTTTAAATGCCTTTATTAAATTATCACTTATGACATAGGCAAACATACATTAACAGAAAAGAAAACATAAGATGTCAACATTTTCCACTTGCATACATTATACAATCATATATCTTTTCTTTCATTGTAATTATCATCGGTCCAGCATTACATATATTGCTGAATTCCTGCCTTCCCATAAACATCACTCCTCCCCCTCCTGAATATTATTTTCCATGTGTTGTTACCATAATTTCCATTTATTTTTATGTAGTTTGCTCCTTTTCCTTTTTAAAATCCTTCTTTTAGTTCTTTTAGCTGTTTTATAATATTCAGTACTTCAAATACAGTTGGTTTAGACTTTGATTTCCATTTTCGAGTAATTGCTTTTTTGGCAGCCAACAGAATTAAACTTAAATAAGGCTTTTACTACATCTAGGCAGCTCAGGTCCTGTGTCACAGTTCAAAACAAAGTCATATCCTTAGTTACAGCCATGTGCACAACCAATGTTTCTGTACTCTGTAGGGAATTTTTGAAATCTACCAACTCATTGCATTCCAAAACACTTGTTCCCAGTTACCTTTTTCTTCCCCATCATACCTCCATTTACTATTTACCCGAGGCAAAACTCTGTGAATTAAGTTTAATTAATTTTATTTAGATAGTTTTTTTTATGATAACTCTTATTAGTAATACTTATTTTAGAAGAGTTTCAAAAACTTTTTTTACTTTTTTTTTTTTTTTTTTTTTTGACTTTTTTTTTTAACATTTTTACACAACAAAATCTTTTAGTTTGCATAGCATAGTTTACTTAATATTTAATCCCTACATATCTATAAACATCATTCCATAGGTAGTTTTTTTTTTTTTGTTTTTGTTTTTTTTTTTTTTATTTTTTTTTTATTATATATACACTTTTATTTATATATTTATTATTTATATATGTATTCATGTCTGAATTGGCATTTTTTTTTTGGCGCCAAACAGTTTTAAAAAGGAGATCTAAGCTGCCTTTTGATCTTTTGATTTGATGAAATTCATGCAGATGAAAATGAAAACCAACAAGGAAACATTTGACTTGAATACTGTTCTTTGTCGATTTTTTTTTTTGGAAAAAAAAAATTTCTTCAAACTTTTTTGTCCGAGCAGTGGTTTTCTGGATCTCAACATAGGATTTGTTATCTGGTCAAGTTTAAGCTAATTTGTGGTGTGGGATATAAAAATACATATGTAAACACTTCCAAACAAAGATACTAAATCTTCTGGACTTTGTTGCATACTTGGGAGCTATACATACGTCCTCCCTTTGTTCTGTTGTAAGTTTTTTCCAGTCTCGCCACCCAATCTTTTATAACCTCCTTTGATTGATTGTAGTTGTCATGCAATATTTTATATGGTCTACTAACTATACCTTTAACAGCAGATTCTGTTCTAGATTAGACCAAAACCTCTACCAGAGCAAGTTTTTCACTTAAGATTCCCATATCCCTTTGTCTTTGCCTATTATCTGATGTCAATCCATGGAAGAGAAGGCACTCGGTCTGTAGCCTGCAGTCCAAATGTCTTTTTGGTCTCATTCCACTCTGTTACCTTCCATTCTCTGGTTATTTGCTCCCAATACTGTGGTTCCTTTGCCAGCTTTCTATAGTAAATTCCAACTCCCCGTTTCCTATTTTCTGTACCTGTACTTGCGCTCATCCTTGTTGGCAAAGTTTTCTTTCTCCATTTTTGTGTTGTCTTAGTTCTTACAATATTATCTGCTACTTTATGAATATAATATTCTGTATGGTGGTGGTTTTTCTCTTTAAGGATATGCATCCAAAGTCATGCAGTCTCTCTATTTCTTGAACTCCCCCCTGCTTCTTCATTCCTTTCCATTTTGATTTACAACCTTCTGCTTATGTTGTGTACATGAGCCTATATGTATAGCTATATAATATCCCTTAAAATCAGGTAATCCTAAACCAACTTGTTCTTTTGGAAGGATGAGCTTATCCCACTTAAAGTTAGCCTTCCTCCCCCTCAGATAAATTCCTTCAACTCTATTAATTATTGCCTACAACTTCTCTGGTAGAAAAAAATATGCCTGACCCGTGTATAAAATTAAAGGTACTGAATGCATTTTCATTGCTTGTGTCTTACTATCCATATCCATAAACAAAAGCTTTCAGTTTCTCAGTTTTTGTATTATCTTTGTTTAGTCTCTTCCCACTGATCCTTATCTACCATAAGATACCTTTTAATCCATACTCCTAAGTACTTCATATTATCATGTCCTTATAAGTATGCATTTTGATGAACCAGTTTTTGTGTAACACCTCTACTTTTCTGGTTATTTTTCTTGTTATAGGCTTCCTAAGTTTGGCAACAAACATTTGTAATATCTTTGCTTAAGTCATTATGTTAACCGTTTTTGTGCTTTGGAGTTATCAAAAAATATTTGCTTAACAGCAGTGTTTCTAAACTCATGCATATTATCCAGGTACGCCCTTATTTTCTGTTTAGCACTCTCAGTTTGTGTTTCTTCTTATTCTGTAAGATTCCCCTTATTCTGCAATGCTTATCTTTTGTCAGCCCCTTTAAGTAATTCCTATTACTTCCTAACCATATCTTTCTCTTTTATTTCTACCCTGTTTTTAAACTCCATTTTCATTTTATCCAACTCACTAGCTGTAACCTCTGAAGATATTTCTATCTTACATAATAACTTTTGAGTAATTTTCACTAACCATTCCTTAAATTCCTCTCTTTTTAACAGGTAGGTGGGAATGTACCACTGTTTCATTTTTACTTCATTACCCAGCATTTTTATCTTACTTTTATTGATGTGTGATCTGAACTAGTTATTGAATGTGTGGCAATGCTTCTGATTAAATACAAATCTTCCTGTGAAATATAATTTGTGTCTAGTCTAGCCTAGTTATTGTACCTTGGGGAGTAATATGTAAATTCAGTCTGAGTTTCTCCTACTGAGTTTTCATCTTCCATACCAAATGTTTTCATAAATTTCTTCAGAAATCTACAATCATTTGTTACATTTTCACTTCTAGGTCCCTCTGATATATTCTAACTACTACAAATCAAGTTCCAGTCCCCACCTGTAGTAATATTTTGTGTGGAAAGCTGGTTATTTCTCCCAAAAATTTCTTAGCTCCATAATAGTTTTTGATGGAATATAAATGCACACCAGTGTAACTCTCCTCCATCGCCAATAGCACCTTACTACCACAAATCTACCATTATTGTTTTTTCCCCTCTTCAATTACTGTTGGAACCCCTCTGATTTTCTGCTAAATTTCCATCCTGGAATCTTTTCTTTGTCAAATTCACATGCTCATTTCTTTCCAGATGTATTTCCTTCAGCATTGGTATTTGCAGTCTGCATTTCTTAATGTAATTCAAAGCTTTCTTTTTGTATGTAAGGCCATTTACATTCCAAGACAGTATAGGTAATGTAGCCATTATGGTAAAAAGCTATTATCCCTTCCTGTTATGCATAACAGTTTTTTCTGAATGTGTATTTCCAACTTTTGTGTTACATGCACACTAATGTTTCTCAGGCTGATCTTTGTTTACACAGCAGTTTCTTCTCATCTCCATGTGAACTCATGTCACATTTTAAGACTTTTTGTTTTAATGAAAATCCTCAAACAAAAAAATAAATATGTTTTCAGAACACCCCCATCCCCTTTTAACTTAGAACAAACACAGAAAACTCTGTACATCTTCAAAAAATAAAGTTTAACCCTCCAAATAGGAGAAGTTGCCCCAGATTGACAACTGTACACACAGGCATTACCCAACCAAAAATTAAGGTTATGCATGCTAAAGCCCAATTTCTTTATCTTGAACAAACCTTTCCCCATCCCAGACTGTAAAATTTTAGGTGATATTATAATTTGTGTTTAGCATTGACAAATACCTCCAGTTTGATAGACTTTTATCTTTTATGTTCTAAATGTTATTACAATTCCACATATACCTTCATCGATATTCTAAGTATACAATTGTTTGACATATTAGAAAATACTTATGTCTTTTCACTGCTCTTAAGCCTGAAGAGATTTTCCACATGCCTTTTGAAGTTGTCATCAATTTCTCTTGCTTAAAATGCTGTACTGCCTTTTCTTCCTCCATATTTCAATAAAATGTTTTACTTTCTTAGCTTTATAGCCCTCTAATGATGAAATCGTATCCTTTCTTCCATTCATAAATTCATTTTTATAAGCATTTGACCATTGTTGTAGTTTTTCTTATGTAGTTCAATTTGGATTTTACAAACTGCTTTATTCTATCGTACAAAGGGAAAAAGACATATCCCCCCTCAAAATTAACTTTATCTTTTTTTCTGATTTATTTTCTGTATACAAGATATTCTTTCCTTTTCTTTTTCAAGGTTTCCCAGCACCAAGACCATGATCTTTATAATGTTTTTGTTTCTTTATGATCATATCACAATAAATCAGTTTCTGGAACCTTAACATATATCAGAGATTATTTTAGATTATTATAATTCTTTTGTCTGTGTCTGTAAAAAAATTCTTATATAGAAATATAAAGCCTTATTTTCTGAAAAAAGTAAGTATCTAAATAAACTTTAGATTTTATCTTCTCCAATTATTTATGCACAAATATGTAATCAGTCTTGTCTTTAACAATTCTCTCCTGCATGTGTGTGTGTGTTCTATACATCTCTATGTGTGTGTGTGTGTGTGTGTGTGTGTGTGTATACATACATATATATATATATATATATATATATATATATATATATATTTATATATCAGTTTCTACTTCAAGCATTTCTATATTTTCACAGATTTTTGTAAGGCACATTATGCATTTCCAATCCCTTTTCCTCTGTACATCATTTAAAATCCCCACCTAGTATATGGCATCATTAATCACTAGAAAAGATGCAGTTCTGTTAAACAGTTCACTTTGCTTCCCTTCTTTTTCTGATGCATATGTATTCCATAGTGTTAGCAAATCCTGGCACTACCTGATTCAATTCATTAACACAGGAACGTATCATTTTTACCATCCCACACATTTTTAAGAAATCTGTCGCAAAACTATTAATAAGACTGGTATTTGTTAGGACAAACAATATTTGCAATTTGTTTCACAATCCACTGTTTCACTGAATTTATTCTTGCATAATGCTACTGACATTTATTGACAAGGTAATATTTTTGGTTTTATCTTTGTTTTTTGTTTTTTTTATTTTTGTTCTCTATTTCACATTTTGAGAATGCTATTTTTGATTTGCATGGTCTTTTTTGCACTTACATTGCCGCTGATTCTAGACTACTGTTTTCATGCATTGTATCCTCACCCTGTTTTCTTGAACTTCTGCATTTATCTCTTTAATCTCGAACAGCTGGCATTTGAACCAGAAATGTTATATTCCTTCATACATTTAGAACATTTAACATTAATGCTCTCCACATTCCTCACACCTCCTTTTTGGATAATTTATAACTAATTATTGACTTTCTCTCTACAAAATTCACAAGTCTTAGTTTGGTCTAGGAATTGCAGAACACAGTTTTATTTTAAAACTTTCAGAGAATCTAAATTCAATAAATCTGTCTTCAGCTTCAAAATCTAAAATTGTATTCTATTCTTCCTTAGATTAGAAATTTTGGCACAATATTTTATGTTTACTCAAAGTATCCTCCATACTTAATATACCTGTACTAAATTACATGAGTGCGCTATACCTTGTAAGCATTACAAAATTTTGAAATCTTACAAAGGGAAATAAATGCTCTTTACCTGCCTCAAAAAACACAACTTTCAGCATCATGTAAAGAACTTGTATTCAAAAATGTTCTAGTATGAATTATGGTGTATAGATGTTCTACTTGTGTACTAAAAGGCTTTAGTATTTTTTTTAAATCATATTGTACTGTGGAGTCAAATGTTTGTACTAGAACCTTAAAATGTTCTATTCAATTTAATTGCACTCCTTTTTTTAACTAGCTAACTCTACATATTGTTGTGACTGTTGTCATGTCATTTCTGTTTAGATCCAGCATCTGATAAGCTTTCTCCATTCCAGATACTCGGTCTGTTTAAGTTTTACGGTTCCTCAAATGCACAAACTGTTAGTGATAGTCACAGAGCAAGCTGCGCTTTTTTGTAGTAGAAACTGTTCCTTCTTCCTCCTGAACAACTCGCTCCACTATATCACTTGAAGACAAGTCTTCTGAACTCTGCAAGAACTGTGGTTACTTGAATATCCTCAAGTCCACGCCCAACAACTACATTACAGTAGTAGTGCTGTCTGAATCCATGTTTTTTTCTCTGATACACACCATTCCTTTTCACATTTCTCCTTTAAATAAGGAACTGACATATATTGTCAAGAGGGACCATGACATTACCCCCTACCCCCTTTACAAAGAATGGCCAAATTTCTTTTAGGTCATTATGAACACCAATTCAAGTCTCCTTTGAAAATAGGCAATACCTACTGGACAACCCCAGTTAAAAAAAAATGCCCTGCAGGAGGAACAACAGAAACTGATAACAGTTAATCTGAAGTAGTTAACTTAATTTTATCTGCAACCTGTGGGTATACGGATCCGTATCTGATCCGAGCTGGCAACTTTTTTCTAGCATCTGCTCTAAGTTCCGAACTCCTCCTCTTACCCATAATGCCCAAACATCTCCTATCTTCCCTCAGATCTCGTTTGCCGCGCCAGTAATGTGCACCGTGGTCTCTTTTGCTCTGAGCTCAGGGATCGTAAGTGTTCTTATTACTTCAATACTAGTGTGTGTCTGAGTGATTTTTTTTTCCCTTCCTTCCCTTATTTAGTGTATCGCTTGTTCGTCTGTTTAAAAAAAAAAAAGTTTTGTTAACTTGGTAGAGTAGTTGTTAGGCCTGCCCTTCCCCTACCTGTGTTTGTGTGTGTTTCTGGTAGGCAGTATTTTCCTTTTGGGTGCAGGACCATGGCTGATCAGCCAAAATCTGTTTTCAAAAAATGTACAGAGTGTGGCCATAAGTTCTCCCTGGCTGATGGTCACACTCTGTGTGTAATTTGCTTGGGAGTGGCACATTTGTCCACTCAATGTGCTATCTGCACCGGGTTCAATCCGAGGGCCCTTAGGGATCGGAAGGCCAAGTTAGTAGCCAAAGGCCTTCTCCCCACTGCCATGCTGGAATCAGCCACGGCCTCGGTTTCTAGTGCTCAACCTCCCACCCAGACAGGGACTCAACCTCCCTCTTCTTCTTCTGGTGATGGGTCTAATAAAGACAAATCTACAGTCAGCGTGGCTGACAAGGAAAAAGAAAAAGACAAAGAAAGGCGCAGAGAGGATAGGGAGAAGAGAAAGGACAGATATTGCAAGAGATCCCTGGACAGGGAGCTCTTTCTTAGTCTCCCTTCTAAGGCCATGAGGCCTGTTTCTCCACAGCTCCGGTCTCCTCGTTTCTCACAGGAGCCGTTGGAACATTCGTACCCGATGCCTTCCTCCCCATTGCGCAGACCAGCCAGATCCGAGTCAGTGGCCTCTTTGAGGGGAGGTTGGTTAGCCCCAAAACCTTCTGGGGATGAGTCAGTATTCCTGGAGGTCTTTAGCACGGGCCCATCTACTTCCTGGGTGTTCCCGCCAGCGGACCACTTGGTGGACCTTATCACCACTCGGGCATGGAAGGAGCCTGACACCGTAGACCCCATCCCCAAATGCCCTGACAGAGTTTTATCTCCCCCTTCCGACAGACAACCTTGGTCAAAAGGAGCCCCAGTTGATGCTATGTTGGTTGCAGGGGTCACAAAGAAGGAACTAGCACAGGAGAGTTCCTCAGTCCACCCTCCAGACAAGGAGTCCAGGTCGATGGATAGGTTTGGGAAGCACGTCTATTCCTCAGTGACCTTTTCAATCCGTGCACTGAATTATTTGGCACATGTGATCCGGCTTCAGCGAGACCTTGCTTCGGAATTCGCTGAGTCACCTCAGAGTCTTTATCGCCACAGGACAGACAGTTGTTCTCTGCGAAAATGTCTACTCTGAAGTCAGTCTCAAATATGTCAATGCGGCTGCTTTCCATGCCACGGATAGAGCAGCTAGGGTGGCTGGGACAGGCATAGCCATGAGGCATCATGCCTGGCTCAGGTTGTGTCAGTTCGCGTATCCTTTCAAGGCGTCATTTATCAACGCTCCCTACGACGGTTTTTCCCTTTTTGGGAAGACAGTACGTGACACCCTTGTCCACAGTGAAAAGGGTGGGAAGACTTTGTCTGCCATTGGGATCTGCTTCTCTAACCCTCAGCGGTCCTTCTCTAAGAATCAAAGACGGCAGAAGAAGATGTGGTTCTGAAAATATCAGTTTTCCCGGGATTCTCAGGACAGCTATTCCCCCAGAGGCAGAGGGGGACAGGATCGATGCCAACCCAGAGCTAGAGGGAGTTTCAGGAATTTTGGGTCTAGGGATCCTTTTTCTGATGGACTCGGTCAGCAGCCCTGAGGGTTTGCCCGACTGCCCTACTCTGGAGGAAGTCGGGGGAAGATTGTCCTTACACCCAGCGGCATGGGAGTCCATTACAACAGATTGCTGGGTGTTACAGATAATATCCAGAGGTTACACTATCCCATTTGTTGCCCCTCCAAATATTCCAAAACACCTCCCGGATGTTCCACCCACTCACAGGGAGGCTGCAGCTCTAGAGGTTTTAAAGCTGCTTCTCAAACGCGCCATTGAACAGGTCCCCCCCGATCAGTCAGGATCAGGTGTCTACTCAAGGTTCTTTTTGGTGCCTAAAAAGACGGGGGACCTCAGGCCCATTCTAGACCTGTCAACATTAAACCTGTCTGTAGCCAAACAGAAATTCCGGATGGTCACTCTACAGTCCATTCTACCTTATCTCCAAGAGTGCGAATGGATGTGTTCATTAGACTTCCAGGATGCTTACTACCACATCAAAATACACAGAAGCTCCAGGAGGTTTCTGCGCTTCTGGCTGGGAGCCAGTCATTTTCAGTTCAGAGCCCTGCCCTTTGGTCTCACCACAGCCCCCAGGGTGTTCACCAAGGTAATGGCAGTTGTAGCGGCTCACCTGAGGCTTCAGGGTATTCAGGTGTTTCCATACGTGGATGACTGGCTCTTCGCTGCGCCCAACAAGCATCACCTGTGTCTGGCCCGAGATTACTTCATTCGGTTGGCAGATCTACTGGGAATTACAGTCAGTGTTCAGAAATCCCATTTGCAACCAGTACAAGTTCTAGACTTCATTGGGGCACGGCTAGACACTTTGCGGATGAAGGTATTCTTAACTCCAGACAGGATCTTACACCTCAGGTGCCACATAGCTCAGATAGCAAATTCCAAGTCTCCAAAGGTGAGTGAGGTTCTCCAGGCTCTGTGCTCCATGGCTGCCTCCATATCGATTCTCCCTTGTGCGCGCCTTCATATGCGGGTTCTTCAGTGGACTCTGGTTGTTCAATGGTCTTGGCTAGACCTGCCCATGGAATTTCCGATCAAGATCAGTCACGTTTGCAGGACGTCTCTTCTTTGGTGGTTAAGTTCACCGGAGATATCAGAAGGACGCCCCTTCGCGTCATCTCCAGTCCAAGCCAGAGTGACCACGGATGCCTCCCAACTCGGATGGGGGGGACACTGTTTGGGAAGGGCAGTTCAAGGCATGTGGTCCCAGTCAGAGACCAAGTTGCACATAAATGTTCTATAGATGAGGGCAGTGCTTTTAGCGTTGGAAGCCTTTCACACTGTTCTTCCTCTCAGATTGATTGCAATTCAGTCAGACAACTTGTCGGTTGTCTGGTATATCAACAAGCAGGGGGGAAGCAGATCTTACCCCCTATGTCGCAAGGCCATGAGAGTGTGGGAATGGGTGACCTCCACCGGTCGGTTTCTGATAGCAATGCACATCCCAGGGTGCTCCAACATTTTAGTGGACAGATTGAGTCAGGCTATTCTGATGCCGTATGAGTGGTCTCTGAAACTAGTCAGTAGCGGAGGAGATCTTCCTTGAATGGGGTTAGCCTTGCTGCGATCTCTTCGCATCTCCTTCCAGCGTGAAGTGCAGCGAGTTCTTTGCTCTGATTCCCTCACCAGGGGAAGTCCCCAGAGATGTTCTAGTCCATGCTTGACCTCCCCCGGGCTTCTTTATGCTTATCCACCATTGCCACTTATTCCGAAGTTTCTTCAGAAAGCTTGCCGACTGTGGTGCAAAGTGATCCTCATTGTCCCGTTCTGGCCTCACCAGGTTTGGTTCCCATTCCTTTGGTCTCATCTCTTAGCTCCCCCGTGGGTTCTGGATCCCTGCCCGGATCTAATCTCCCATCTGTCAGGGGCCTTTCCGCCCGATCTGGGCAGCCTCAGGTTGACAGCCTAGTTGCTCCAGTTCCGTTGATTGCCAGGACTCCCAGTTTTTCATCCCCGGTAAAATCCATTCTGGTGGCTTCTCTTAAAGACTCCACTAGGAAACTTTATTGCAGTAAATGGAAGTGCTTTTCCATTTGGGCCTCACAGAGAAAACTAGATCCCTTTACAGCACCTGTTCCAGCAGTGTTGGATTTCCTGTCTGGCATTTTTCAGCAAGGAGCTAGTTCCTCCTCAGTAAAAGAACAATTGGCAGCCATTTCCAGTTTTCACATTGGTGAAGACAAAATTGCCTTAGCCTCCACTAGGCTGTGTAAGGCTTTTCTTAAAGGTACTTTTTTGTTATGTCCACCTGTCAAGGATTCATTGACTCCTTGGGACCTTACCTTTGTTTTGCAGGCGTTGGTGACTCCTCTGTTCGAACCTGAAGCTTCGGTGGACTTGAAAATTTTTTCCTGGAAGACGGCTTTCCTAGTCACCATTACATCTGCTAGGAGGGTTCTGAGCTTCAAGCTCTGTCTGCCTTGCCTCCGTATTTGGTCTTCCATAAGGATAGAGTCTCCCTATGTACTAACCCTTCCTTCTTACCCAAAGTGGCATCTGAAGCAAACATAAACCAGTCCATTAATCTGCCCATTTTCTTCCCTAACTTCCAAAATAAAGGTGAATACAAACTTCATTTGTTAGATGTTCATAGACAGCTTTGGTTTTATTTTCGTAGAACAAAGTCTTTCCGCAAGACTGACCAATTGTTTGTTTCCTTTTCCAAAGCATTTATGGGAAAAACTATTTCTAAAGTTTCTTTGGCCAGATGGATCACTCTTTGTATTTCACATGCCTACAAAGCAAAAGGTTTATCTCCTCCTGGTATTGTTAAGGCTCACTCTACCAGGTCCATGGCGATGTCTGCTGCCTTTTGGTCTGGGTTGCCTTTGGATGACATTTGTGCAGCAACGACCTGGGCCAATTCACATACCTTCATTTCCCATTACAAATTAGATCTGATTTCTAGGGGTAGAGCATCCTTTGGCTCTGCGGTGCTCAGGAATATCCTTCCATAAGGGCCTCCCAGGATTGGAGTAGCTGGGGACTCTGTTCCACAGGTTTCAGATAAGATGAAGTTAACTACTTCAGATAAAGAAGTTATGTACTCACCATAACGTTCCATCTAGTTATACTTAATGTTTCTGAAACATTCCCTCCCTCCATCCCCTGGACCTTGTCCTGTCTTTTCAGGTTTTGTATATTGGGCTGAGTTGCTTATATTTTTAGTTGCAGCAAACTCGATCTGAGGGAAGATAGGAGATGGTAGGGCATTATGGGTAAGAGGAGGAGCTCAGAGCTTGGAGCAGATGCTAGAAAAAAAGTTGCCATCTCGGATCCGATACGGATCCGTATACCCACAGGTTGCAGAAAAATTAAGTATAACTACTCATATGGAACGTTATGGTGAGTACATAACTTCTTTTTTTAAAATACCTTCGATTTTTCATATTTTTATGGAAAGCACTGAGTTCATATAATATTAGACTGGTGTTAGAGTAATCCCACAAATGCTGCTTATTGATACTGCCTAATTTGCCCTAAGTATTTAGCTGATATGCAGATCACATCATTTGGAACTGACCAAAGTGCAGAGATAAGGCTGTACACATTATAAAAGTGCATATAATTTTTATGGATACTTCACTGTTGCGTCTGGTATTATTGGACTGCTAAGGTCAAAATGCAGTTGTAACAAGTTTCACTATTGTGCATTTGAGTTTTAATGCAGTTGGAGTGGTCAGCATTTTGAGCTGTTTGTTTTTCCTCTGGAATTGTATGGTCTGGATGAAGGCAGTGGGTAATCTGTTATGTGTTATGTGTTTATAGTTTGTGAGCTGAAGATACAATTTGTTTGTATTTCAGCAACAGAGTGTTGCATATAGAGAGCAAGAACATTTTTTGTTATTTTCTATCCTTTCTCTGCTTGTGCCACTGTGGAGTTAGTGGGTCTGCAGAGAGACATGTCTTTTTGTTTTGTTTCATCGTATGTTATATGTTTAGATGATGTGGAACAGTGTTACATTAGCTGGTGATTCCATTTTCACAGTAGGGTTTATGTTCCCTCTAGTGTATACTAACAGTAAATGATAAATATATATGATCCTGATATGCATAGATTTACTGAACATATAAAGAAAAATGGGTACTTTTGCATGATTGCATGGGGATGTTATGTAGTCCAAGTTGCAGTCAGATATGATAGGTGGCCTTTAGATGTGCAAGCACCATTATTCCAGTGTAAAATGTTTGTTTTTAAAATTCAGCATAAGTAATTGAGCCTGTTTAATATATATTATAAACTGTTTTCAGTAATACTTTTGTGCAACACTTTATAAGTGAAGTAATGCTATAGACACATGGTACCACCCTGAATGATCCATTTTTCCCAGCAGTCTTTCTTTTCAGCATTCTGATTTACTTCAATTAACTGTAACTGTGAATTAAACTCAGAATGTAATTTACTTTAGTGCTGTTTATAAATTGTTATTAAAAAGAAGACTTGCCTCCTCAATAAGAAGTAGATGCTATTGTTAGAGCAGTACAGCCAAACATGAGTGCTTTCTTTGCTGATTTGATGTCTTGAAATGTGGCTGTTAATTGAAGTTGCTCCTCTGCTTTGCTGCTGTCAGATTATTTAGCACCATAACAACTAAGTTTAGGCTGAAGCTTATAGCCACACTGTAAGGTTTTTTTCTGCTGAAACCATAGATAACTTTGAAAAGTAAAACAACCTTCCATCCCCAAACTTCTCTCTTACACTGATGCATTCATATCTAGAATGGCTGCCAGGTCTGTGCTACAGAGGTATAAAGCCCTGACTGTGACCTAGATGGCACAGGATCAGGTAGTGACCTATGTGCTGCTGACGGAGTGTGGAAGCCCCCTCTCCCATTTGAGAGGATTAGAGTAGCAGTTTGCTTCATTACTCTGTTAAGAAGTAGAGGTATGGGGGCATGATAGTCACAAAGATGATGTTGTGCTCACCTGCTAAGCTGCTCAGTGATGTACTCTAACATCATTTGGACGGCGCAGTGGTGCAGAGGTAGCATTGTCGCCTCACAGCAAGATGTTCTCTGGTTCGATTCTCTGCTGGAGTGCCTTCTGTACAGAGTCTGTATGTCTTCTCTGCGTTCATGTGGCTTTCCTCCAGGTGCTCTGGTTTCCTCCCACGTTTCAAAGATGTATTTGGAGCATTTCTCTCTGGGCCTCTGCAGAAAATTGTCTACGTTCCAAGTCAGGCTTTCCCGGTTAACAAATGCAAAATAATAAATAAATAAATTAATTAATTAATTAAAATTTGCGGCTGCATGAAGTCTGCATAATTTTATGGGACTGCCGTGGTAAAAGGGAGGTGCATGTTGCCACAGGGAACATGTACCCATCATGGTGTAGTGGATGACAGTTCCTCCGCTCTGCCATTACCCTGGCATCTAAAGAGGTACAGAGAAGAGCAAACTGGTACACAAAAGTAAGAGGTTATATGGCCGGCAGTCACAGGGTGGGCAAAAACTGACAAAGAAAATGTTGGAGAGTGGCAGTTGGTGTTGTACAGAGAGTTCTCTCCTGCTTTCTTCTTTTTTTTATTTTTTTATTTTTTTATTTTTATCTGTGTTAACTCAGTAGGTTCACTGGTTGGAAGTCCCTTTCCAGGCATCAGCAAGGCCATGAGGCAACATAAAGTAGTAATTACAAAAAAGCATGCAAGGCATTATAAGGCTGAAATCCCAAGCAAGTAATAATGCAAAGCAAAATGTAATATAAAAAAAAATGTGTACAGGTTTGCAGTTTAGACATGTAATACCTATGTAAATGCCAACAACATTTATATAATATGAAATGAACACATTGCAAGACAGATGTGGTATGTAATAAGTCAAGGAGAATATTTACAGTCATTTGTTAGTAATAGAGGTGGCAATGGGAATGATAGGGGTATAATACAATAGATGTAGCGGAGGAGTTAAGATGGATGTAATATTGATGAAGTAGGTCAGGTGATGGAGCAGGGAAAAGAAAAATCAAGTGATACATGTGTGTCAGGTGGTAAAGAGGAGGGGGAGAGAGAGATTTGAAATGGTGAAGAAGTAAAGAGAAGTGAGGTAAGCATGGAAAGGGAGGTAATGCACTACGTGGGTGGAATGTATATTGTGAGTGAAATATTGCCCCCCCCCCGCCACAACAATTAGGAGGCTTATGTGTTTGTTTTTGTTTTGTTTTGTTTTTTAATGACTGATGTTCTTGATAGAAGTGAATGATCTGAGATGGTCTGGAATTTGATTTCAGTACTATGTGGATAATTTATTCATAGGATCATAGCAAGTTACTAAGCTACTGGCCTTGAGGCCTTTATAAGCCTAGCCAATAAATTATCCCATTTTCCCACAAGTCAGCACCCAATGCCCCTGTCCAGCAGGAACACAGGTGGAATGCCAGGGCTGTATTTTCTCTGTCCCATCCAATCATGCAGCTTCCTCTTATAGAGAGATAATGAAGTACAATGCTTGACGTGGAGAGTGAGTCTGTTCCACAGATGGAGGTGTATCTGGGACACAAATCTGTCCTGCCAGCAAGTCCTATTGATGTCGCAGACCAAGTTGAGGTTTTGCATGCGGATCATACGAGTGGAGTTTGCTTCCAGATATGCAGCAGTTTTATCAAGGTAGGGTCAGATTGCTCTGTATGTCCGACATAGATCACCTCTGAGGAGTCTGTATGAGATGGAGTAGAAGGACAAGGCTTTTACAGGGGCGGCCCGTGCTATTGGACTGCCGGACTGCAGCCCCCTCCGAACAAAAAAAAAAAGTTTTCGATCTTGGCGCATGCACAGTAGTCCCCGACTACTGCAAGGCCTATGCGCATGCTCCAGGCAGTCCGCAGTCCCCATAAAGAAAACACATGGAGACGCTGTGCCTGCTTAAAGTGCACAGACTCGCTGGAAGGATGTATCGAGGCCAGACTGCAACAGCAGCAGTCAGGAACAGGTTCGAGGTTTTTGATTACATTCTCATGGTGGCTGGGATATCTTGCCGGCAGGATGTACGTTAGCTGGATATTATGGAGAATGGACAGGTAAGTGTATGGTGCCTTTTACTTTTACAATGTATGCTTTTTGTGTGTATGGAACTTGTTTTATACTGTTTGTGTGTGTATGGTGCTTGCTGCTTCTAGTGTGTGTGTGTGTGTGTGTGTGTGTGTGTGTGTGTGTGAGAAAATGCCCCAGGTGCTCATGGTGGTGTGGTAGGGAATACCTCAGGCTTGAACCCTGTACCCTGTATGCAGGTGTTAAAGACTTGAGTTCCCTACCCACCACCATTTGTAAAAAATTAGATTTTTTGCCTCATATTTGATCTGATCTGTTCCTCATAATATCTGTGGTTTGTAAATGTTGCAATGCTTGATATTTGATGGATTGTTGCCTCACAGCTGCAGGTTCTCAGGTTTGATTCTTGGGGGTTTCCTTCTTTTGTGGGTCTGTTATTTTCTCCCTGTGTTTGTATGGGTTTGCTTTTATTTGATGGTGCACTGCATAGCATTGTTGCCTCACACACAGGTGTTTCAGGTTTGATTCTTGGCTGGGGTTTTTCTTTTGTGGGTCCATTATCTTCTCCCTGTGTTTGTGTGGGTTTGCTTTTGTGTCCTCCCATGTTACAAAGACATGTCTGCATTATTTCTTCCTGGGCCTCTGCTGAAAATTGTTTTTTGTTCCAAGTCAGACTGTCCTGATTAACAAATGTTAAATAAAATTGACAGGCATTTGAATTTCAGACTTCAGGTTTCTGAATGTTTAATTCCTTGCATATTTGATGGTGCAGTGGTAGTATTGTTGCCTCACAGCTATAGGTTTTCTGGTTTGATTCTTGGTTGGGGTGGCTTCTGTGTGGAGTCTGCATCTCCTCCCTGTGTTTGTGTGGATTTGCTCTGGTGCCCTGCCATTTGCAGTATTAATCCCTCTGCTGGAAATTGTTTTTGTTCTGTCCGCAGTAAAATTGACAGGCATTTGAATTTCAGACTTCAGGTTTCTGAATGTTTAATTCCTTGCATATTTGATGGTGCAGTGGTAGTATTGTTGCCTCACAGCTATAGGTTTTCTGGTTTGATTCTTGGTTGGGGTGGAGTCTGCATCTCCTCCCTGTGTTTGTGTTGATTTGCTCTGGTGCCCTGCCATTTTACAAAGACGTGTCTGCAGTATTAAACCCTGTGTCTCTGCTGAAAATTGTTTTTGTTTTGTCCGCAGTAAAATTGACAGGCATTTGAATTTCAGACTTCAGGTTTCTGAATGTTTAATTCCTTGCATATTTGATGGTGCAGTGGTAGTATTGTTGCCTCACAGCTATAGGTTTTCTGGTTTGATTCTTGGTTGGGGTGGCTTCTGTGTGTTTGTGTGGATTTGCTCTGGTGCCCTGCCATTTTACAAAGACGTGTCTGCAGTATTAATCCCTGCGTCTCTGCTGGAAATTGTTTTTGTTCTGTCCGCAGTAAAATTGACAGGCATTTGAATTTCAGACTTCAGGTTTCTGAATGTTTAATTTCTTGCATATTTGATGGTGCAGTGGTAGTATTGTTGCCTCACAGCTATAGGTTTTGTGGTTTGATTCTTGGTTGGGGTGGCTTCTGTGTGAGTCTGCATCTCCTCCCTGTGTTTGTGTGGATTTGCTCTGGTGCCCTGCCATTTGTATTAATCCCTCTGCTGAAAATTGTTTTTGTTCTGTACGCAGTAAAATTGACAGGCATTTGAAATTCAGACTTCAGGTTTTGAATGTTTAATTCCTTGCATATTTGATGGTGTTTGTGTGGATTTGCTCTGGTGCCCTGTCATTTTACAAAGGCGTGTCTGCAGTATTAATCCCTCTGCTGAAAATTGTTTTGTTCTGTCAGATTTGAATTTCAAACTTCAGCAATTTTCTAAGTTTATAAGATGAATATTTTAAATTTGTCCCTATTTTGGGACTGTATTCCCCATATTGGCTTCTCCCCAGGTTTTGTGCTAAGGTTGACAGCTATGGCAAGAACTGAATTCACTGAATATGTTTGAGGCATTTAAGTTTCTTCTTCTCTTTTACAAAGCAGCTAGCTGATGTGGAATAGTATGTTACTCTGACTGTTTTTTTTTTGCTCAGGGTGGTGCAAAAAAAATGGTGGCAACACAACATTTTATTCTAGCAACTTTCCAAGATTAATGTTTAATGTGTCCCTGGTTTTTGGGCTTTTGCCCCCCCCACATTTTTTTTTTTCAGTTTTCTTTGAGCTGCGAAGTTCAGATGAATAGAAGTTTAGTGCTTTGCCTAGTTAATACTATAGCACAACAGGTTGTGTTTGCTTTTTTTGATGCAGGCTGCTGGGGGTGTTCTCACCAGGGGTGTATATGCTGCCGTACTGAGAATGTTCTCCTTGGTGAAGATACTAATAATGTAATATAGGCAATTTATTCTGAGGGGCAACAGACACTTTATTTTCGATGAAACCATGAAATATAAAGGTGATTGCTACAGCAACCGCTTCATTAGTTACAGATTTCTTTAATGTGGAATTATTTAGATGTCTTACTTCAGAGATTGTGCATATTTACTGATAATGGACTGTAGAATTGTGCATATTTACTGATAAAGGTGGACTGTAGATAATGGTGGACTGTAGAATTGTGCATATTTACTAATAATGGTGGACTGTGGAATTGTTCATATTTACTAATAATGGTGGACTGTAGAATTGTGTATATTTACTAATAATTGATAAATGTTCTCAACTGGGCAGTTTGCCATTATGGGTGCATATGGTTTGTTTCATTGCTTACTGGAAAAATGTTTAAAACAAATTTAAAACACCCTCTAACAAGTGTACTGTATTGTACAAGGAATATAATTTAGTACAATGAGGAAGGTGTATCAAAGAGCACATGTATGTTTCATATGCAAGGGGCCTATGATTTGAAAACAGCCCAAAATTAATCTTTATCTGCCACTGGCAAAATGTATTTTCTTTGAATGTGGGTTTCAATGAATGTGAGTTTCAAGGGCAGAGAAGTTTTAATGCTAAGTTTTCATTGTGTGACTGCATTGCTTTGTTTAACAGATGACTTAGTGTTTGTGCTGTAAAATGCAAAATAAAACTTTCAAATGAAGTCCAACTCATCATAGAAGTAAAGCAGTATGCACATTAGTGTTTATGGTAAATGGGGAAATAGCCAAGTAATGGTTCATTGGAATGGCTGCAGAGGCTCCATTCAACCATTATTTTGTCAGGGGGGAAGGGCAGCAAACTCAGACAGGCCCAGCTGAACTATACCTCCCAACTGTCCAGATTTTCAAAGAATTAATAGATTTTTGCTTCTTATTTTTGGTTTGTTCTTCATAAAATTTGTAGTTTTCTGGCAAATCATTTAGGAATTAAGTCACTAAATAATAAGTTTCAGACTTCATAACCTTCAGAAAATGCATGTTAAAGTAAGAGCTGTTCTATCAACTGTCTCAATTTATACAAGAGCAATTTTAGTACTGTTTATATGTGCCCCAATATATTTGGCCTTGTTCAGATTTACTGCATTAACAGGTTGAGAGGTACATGCAAATAAATTGCTTTATAGAATTAGGCATAGCCAACCTCTCAACTGTCCCCAATTTTTGGCTCAAAATGTTGCTCTTCCCCTAATAATCCCTCAAATAGCAATTTTGGAAGAAAACATGGAGGGTTTACAATTAAGAAATAACTGTAATAATCAAAGTTATAGATTACTTGAAATGCATGTAGATTATTTTATTTTGTCAGCTGCTCAAGGTAGCAGTACTAATATTAAAGTGTCCCTTCTTTGACAGGTAGCAGCTGTATTGTGTGTCTATTTTATATTTTGCATCACATTTTTGGTCCATTTTCATAAAGTTGTGTTTTGGCAAGTTAGTGACAAATCACTAAAGACTGAAGTTAGAAAATGACAGACATTTGAGTTTCAGATTTTATACCCTTCAGAAAATTCATACTAATGCAAGACCTATTCTATTATCTTTCTAAGTTTATTAGAGCAATATTTAAAAATTGTCCTTATTTTTGGGCCTTTGTCCCACTTCTGTGTATGGCTTTGTCCAGATTTCTTGCTCTTGAGGTTGAGAGGTATGACAAATGTGTTGGGGCCATCACAGTCAGCCAGAGAGATTTCAAATTGTGACATGCTTGTTGCACCCCACTCCCCCATGTAGTGACTCTGGATGTGCCCAAGCAAGGCAAGGAGTAGTTGTATCTACCTTGGATGGGGAGGACACACTGCATAAGTACTACAGTGGCTTTTCATCTGTCCTTGATTTTGCAGAATGGTCTGGTTTCTGTCATATTTTTGTACTGTTGATTTATGCTTATTACTCAGATTTATGCTTATTACTCAAAGTGCCTGTTGCTCTGTGTTTAAGTAGCAATGCTTTAATGACCATAAGGTAAGCTTGTCTGAGATCGTAAGATGCAAGTAAGCTTTAATAAGCATACTGTTAAAGAACTGCCAACATTGAAAGCCTTTCTGTTGTTGCCATGCAGAGAATACTTGACTAGATAATGTATAAGCCTTGGGTATTAAAGGACAGGATTCCATTATTTTAAAAAGCTCATTACACTTGTTGGAGACTTCCAGTCATCTCTACAGACTTTACCCGTAAACTAAACAGAATGCCAATCATGTGTGGTCCAGAACCTGTACAGTAATCCTTTAAGCAATGTATCTTGAGCTTGTTTCTTGTTTGCTTTTCATTTTTTACTTTTATCATGTTTTCCCCATGAAACAAGTTGTCAGGCAGCAGGTCTTTTTGGATAAGAAACATTTTTACAAGTGGGGCATCACATAGATTTCTACTTTCAGCATGTTACTTGGTACTTTAATAAAGCTGAATATATTATAATTAGAACTGCAGTGCAAGGAGAAGTGGTTTGAGTTGAGTGCTTCTGGTTTTTCTTATACTTGATTTTGACTGGCATTCCAGTAATGTATTTAAAAAGTAATTTATTTTCATGCCTCTCAACCTTTTGTTTCCATCTAGATATTAAGTAAGCTGTCATGCAGCCAATGCATTGAAATATTTTTATTCTTCTACACTTATTTTTGTCTTGATTGGACTTTCATAATGATGGTTTGCCACCCAGGGCAGAGTATTTAATTAAAGTTAGTTTTTTGTGGTTTTGTGCATAGCTCCTCCCCTTTCTGGTTGACCACACCCCCTCCCCTTGACCCCACCCATTCAGCTGTCTCCTGCAGCCCCCCTGTGATTTGAAGTCACCAGCCGCCACTGGGCTTTTAGCCTATCCATGTAGGATAGATTTTTGAAGCCCTGGATTCTCCTGGTGGAGAACCTCTGTGGGCTCTCTAGTCGCTGCATCTGCTTTGCGAGGTGCATGCCGAAAGGAGCATTATACTCAATGATGGGCCTGATAAGGGAGGAATACAGGGAAGTTCTGACTTCCTTGTTCCTGGAAGAAATACCCTTACTAATGAGGTGAGCCATGTAGAAAGCTCTCTGTGCAATGGAGGCAACATGGTGGTTAAAAGTTAGATTGCTGTCAACATGGGTGCCCAGGTCCCCCTCACAACTGCTTGCATGCTTAGAACATTGTTGTTAATGTGATAATTTGTGGAGATGTGACTTTCCCCAAAGGCAATGATGATGATGCATTTTTTGGCGTTTATTTTGAAGCCGTGTTTGTGGCACTAGTCATTTGTCTGGGTGAGACCCTTTTGTAGTATATCTACATCACTAGGGGAGTTGATGGCTTTGCCCAGCTTGCAGTCATCTGCAAACTCTCAGAGAAGTATATCCTAAATACCATGGGCCCCAAGACTTATCTTTAGGGTATGCCACTCTTTATGGGTCTACTACTTGAGGTAGCTTCCTCTGTTTTGACTGAGTGAGTTCTATCAGTGAGTCTGTTAGCTACCCATCTGGTCACATACGGATTTACACCAAACTTGGATAGTTTATCAGTTATGCCTGAGAAGAGCTGTTTCAGTAGATGCCTTAGTGTATGGTGGTAGAGTAAGGAGGTTTTAATCTCTATTCCTTAAAGATTGTATATGGTTCCTAAAATATAGTGAATTCATGAGAGATGGACAATAGCAGTCATTAAGGAGTCTATATTAGAATGTTCCATAGGAAGGAAACTCTGCTAGAACCAGTTGTATAACCAGTTGTATTTATTATAAGTCATGGTGTTCATAGATAGAAGAGAGAGAGGCAGAGAGATGTACGAACCTTAATATGTCATTCTTTGTCCTCTATAATCTCTGCAAAGTTTAGTGAGAGTGTAATGCTAGCAGAGAGATATTCTAACCTGGGCAGTAGTGCATTTAATGGCAGTAGCTGTTATGGTTTCCAACATTAGTATGTGGGATATTTTGTGAATGACTCATAGTTAGATGAGTACTTTTTTGAGTTTGCCCTTCAATGTGAGGCTGAAAATGAAGACTCTGATCTAATGGCGGGCCTAGATATTTTTGTTTTGTAACGTATGGAGGTAGGTGTTGATCCAGGTCTGAGGTGTAACAGCTGTACAGAGAATAGTCTTCTGTTTGTCCCAAGTAGCAGGATTGTTGATGCTTACATTTCTTCTTTCTTATTTTTGACTAATAATTTTATTTTGTACACTTAATTTCAAACCCAATAGGTCTGTATTACTTTAATTCCATTTTAATATCCATACTTTTCCATTAATCTTTTCAATACATTCAAGATCCGTGTCACAGAACATAGCATGCTGTGACATAGTTAATCCTCTGTACATTCAAGAATGAAGTAGACACAGGTCACTTTTTAGCTGGTAGACATGAATCATATATTTCATCTTGCCATTTCATTTGCCTCTGGCTTCCTTGGATTAGATGCACTCTTGTTGCTTTATTGTTAAGTTGTATCTGCTAGTCCTGCTTGAGGAGAGAAGCTCTATATTATGAATTATGAGCTCATTCGGTTTTTGAGTAATGGAGCTCAGTCTGGAGTTCAATATAGTGCATGTTTGATGCGATATTGCAGTACTGCTGCTAACAGACTGCACATTTTGCCAAAATGTTGCTGTGGTAGGGAACTTTCTTTTAATTTTTATTTAAATTTATTTTCCATCTCAGCTGGTAAGAGACAACTTGACTACAAATAGTATTGTGAGATGAGGTAGACAAATGCAGCCTGTACGTATGGACAGTATGTAAGAGTATTTTCCTTTTAAAATGTTGTGATATTGACACAGCTGGAGATAGATGTATAAAATGATGTGCTTATTTGATGGCTATGGACCGCACTGACTTAGAACACATCTTGCTCTGAATTCTTGGTGATTCATAGGTTACCCCTTCCCAGGCGCATTGCTAACTCCTGATCCTTACCCTGGTTGTATAGTTTCAGTGAGAGTGATACATTTCGCTGCTGCTGCATAAGGTGATAATGAGAGACAGATGTTTGATAAAGAAGCAGGAAGAAGAGTAATGGATAAATAAAAATTCTGTTCTTTCACTGAAATAGTTATATATAACTAAAATTTAACAAAAGTACAGAAGAAAAAACAATGCAGCATTCAAGCCTTAATAGAGCATATATTGAGCTTGTTAAAACCGTTTCACGAAAGAAAGAAGGGAATTTAAGTTTAGCCATAGTTCACAGAGGTGTAGTTGCAGAGGAGAAAAGTGGGCAGGCTGTTATGGTAAGTGAGAACAAAAGCCAACAAGGATAGAAGAATAGCTATGATTTGTGTAGTCCACCTAAATGTTACAGCTGTCTCTGATGTATTGGGCATTGAATTGTGTACATCTGATATTTCTTTACATCAGAGCTGGATCCAGTACTAGGTAACATAAGCAGCTGCCTAAGACCCATGTTGGCTGGGAAGGGGGCTTCGCTTATAAAAACAAAATCACTTCTGTAAACACAAAACATCTCTAGAAGCCTTGTGAGTCATTGTAACTAAGACAAGACAGTCCCTGAAACCCTAGCAGTAGGGCAATGTCCTAATCCAGCCTCACTGAATGTTTCTATAGGTGATTTTTTTTAGTAGTAGCAGCACCCATCAAAGTTTGATTGACAGCAGAGAAGAGAGAGAAAAAGCATTCATTTATAATACTACTGCCAATGTCAGTGGGAGATTATAGAATTTACAGCAAGCAGAGAAATACAGCAGTTTATCAAGTGCAATGGATCCATTCTGCTGGAATGACTGCACAGAATAGTTTTATTTTTAACAGAGTGTGTGTGATGCCCCAGTTAAGGTCACTGCCTAATTAAGTGATTTTCCACTAAGTCCAATCCTGAACCTTAGCTATTGATAGGCAAGTGCCTTAGATCTCCACAGCAGCTGCCAGATCACCTTTAAGTGTATTATTTTTTTTTTCAGTCATTGAGGTTTAGTCTGATAATGCCACAGTACTATTGTTCATCTCTCATGAACTCACTGTGTTATCATAGTTGCATTGTTCATCGTCAGTGGTGCAGCAGGTAGCACACCTGCATTTTGTATAGAAGGCTGTGGGTTTTATTCCCACACCAGGTAGATCGATTGCTGATAATGCAGTGCAGTGGGGGGTGCACTCCTGAGTGTGCTGTCCTTTGGATGAGATGCCTAGTAACTATGAGCTTGTAGTTGGTTTTCTGGCCATTCCCTATTACTAGCACCTCACTGGCCCTCTTCAAGAGGAATCTTGATGAGTGGATGGAAAATAGAAAATTCACCCCAGGGATCACTGCAGTGGCTTTACTCAACAGAGGCACTGGAAACTAAGGTTGGGTGGCATGATGCACAATGAGCAAAGGGGAATACAAATATAAAAGAGAGTAAAATCTGCCATTGCAGACTAGTAAGCGGCATACAACCTCTCCCTGTGGTATATTCCTACACATATTTTTTCTTGGAGAAACCTTCCAGTCCTTGAACAAGGGTGCCTGTATGTTTATCTTATTTCCTTGGCAGTCTTTTGATAATTAGCTAGGTTAACAGAGTGCCTTGGATTCTCCCCTGCTACTTTAAACTCCAATTGATGGTTTCCCTCCCTTCTCTCACCCCCCAAGTGATTGCTCAGGTACAACACACCAAAGGTTTTAAAAACCCTGGATGTCATATTTGCTCTACTTTTGCAGCTGAAAGCCCTGCAGGTGTAGAATCTCTAGTAAGTGATAGTATTATTTATCTTTTTCTCAGTGTTGTCTTCCACACTGTAAACTCACTGTCCCTGCATAGAGTATTACAGTAGTTTCTCTCTAAGGTAGCTTTTCAGTTATTTTTTTTATTTTTGCTGGTATAGTTTATATTTGGATATTAGAAGCTTATGTTTTTGTTTTTGCTTGCTCCCATTTTCACTAAACCTGATTCAGAGTTCCTCTAAATGATATTGGTGAGGTAGAAATGCTCTGTTGCTTTTTTAAGTGCTGAATGATATGTATGGTAAACTGGTGAAACTGCTACATTGTTGCAATATTGTCTGGTAATAGTATAGTCCACCTAGTTACACTGACTGCTGCTACTGTATATTCTGTAAGTTAAACATACATTGAAAAGTACAGAATTATATTTATGATAAACCTGTGAAACTGCTACATTGTTGCCATATTGTCTGGTAATAATATATTCCAACTAGTTACACTGACTGCTACTGTATATTCTGTTTCTGTAGGTTAAACATACATTGTAAAGTGCAGAATTATATTTATGGTAAACTGGTGAAACTGCTACATAGTTGCAATATTGTCTGGTAATAGGATATTCTAACTAGTTATACTGATTGCTGCTGAATAAGACTGGTTGCAGAGTCTGAATGCATTTCTTGTGATGACTTCTAATAGGCTATGTTCATTTGCTCTGCTTTCTGTACAATATTTATGATGGTTGTGCTTATTTTGATGTCCTTATTTTATTGCTTTTAGTCTTACATTCTTTCCTTTTGTCTTCTTTGCAACTTTTAGAGACACTGATCACTTTGCCCCCCCCCCCCCCTCCCATTTGTGTGAGCAAGGAATCCTCTCACTCCAGCTAAAAGCAAATAAAACTCTAACCAGCAATCATCCAATAATAGACTGCTGCCCCAGGTTTAACTCCAGGAACCCTGTTGTTGCCACTTGTGTAGTGTAGGTGCCAGCTTTTGTGACTATTGTTATGCCTTATTAAAATCTGTTTCAGTCAGCTAGAGTGCATACCCCAGGAGCAACAGCTGCAAACCTTCTTCCTTTTAACCCACCCCTACCCCTTTCATCCGCTTCACTGTTGATAATTTGTTTTATGTTAAGGTATTGATTGTTTCTTACAGTTGCTGTGGGTGCAGCCTCACTCTGTTTGCCCTCGCTAAACTCGGGCTCACTTCACTCACCACCCACCCCCATATAATTTCCTTTATGCCTAAACACCTGTTTCCTCCTACCCAAACACTCCTCCCCTTCCTGTTCCTCACAAACACTCTAACCTACTTCCTGCTTCCAACATAGAATGCCTACCTCCTCCACCACCTCTCTATACACACTACCCTATAACTGTTATCTGTTACCTGTAATTAATTTTTTTAACTGCAGTAAATATGCATATCTGAATGTAGTACAAGTAAATTGACAATATAGCATTCCCATTCACCTTATCCATAGTCAAGAACATCATCACAGATAAAGTAGCAAGTATCCCCCCCACCCCCATATTTACTAACTCACTATCTCTGCTACCCTCTATAAACTAGAGGATACCAATTACCTGACCAATATTTCCTGGCCATACTGCTGCTCCCTAACACTTAAAATGATGGCTCTTGCACTGGCCATACTCTCCATCACTTTTCTGTAGCTGTATACCCAGCATTACCTGATGCTTATATAGCTTCTAAGTCCCTAACATCACTTCAACTTGTAGCTACAGACAACTCCCATTAGCAAGTCTTACACTCTCATCCACCTATCACTTCAAATCTCTTACCCCTCTTAACAAACTCCCACATACACCTAATACTGCACCTTTAATACAACACCAGTCTCACTCATTCATAGATAGTACCACTGCATGTAACACATTCTTTCTGAAGCTAGATAACATAGGTTGCACATATCCAACCCAACTACTAAAAACATCATTCTACCCATTAATAATCTTCACCTACTCCTACTTTCCATCCTGTCCTCCTACCACACTCAGCTTCATAACTACACCCCATCCTTTTAGCAAATTGATTCCACATCCAACACCACCAAACTAAAAACTTCCCTATATCGCCATGTGACCTTGCCTCCCCTCTACCCTTCTCTCACTCACTCATTAAACTGAAAATCAAAGCTAACCCCCTCTCTTCTCAAAGACAAACTAAAGTAATTCACAAATTGACCAAATTCTATCTACACTTACTCCATAAACTCACTTGCAGTGGTGATATACACCCCAATCCAGGACCCAAAACATCAATCAGCCCAAACTTATATCAGCTAAATCCCCTACAGCACAGACCTACCTCAGCTCTCCTCTTCTTAAACATTAATGTAAGAAATATACTTAACAAAATTCATGATCTTCATGCCCTACTAGCTCTATACAAAGCAGATACCACTGTGTTAACTGAAACATATCTCAAACCACAACATCACAATAATGAGATTACTGCCCCGGGTTACAACATTATCCAAAGAGACAGATCAGAGAAAAAGGGCGGAGGTGTGGCAATATTATTCCAAAATCATCTTACCTTAGAACAACTAGATTGCAATACCCATGAATTCAAAGATGTAGAACTAATCCTTGCCAAATTAATAATAAGTTCCAACAAACATATAATTATTGCAGGTGGCTATATACCACCAGGCAATAACATCACTGTAATGGAAAGCCTACTTAATTGGACCTCCAACTCCCTTCCACATGAAACCATACTATTAGGAGACTTCAATATTGACTGGCTTCACTGCTCCAGCCATTACCCCTCTGCCTTCATAAACCTCCACAGGTTTATCCAAACTATAACCACCCCCAGTCAAATGGACAAAACTTCCAAACGCCAGTCCATCTTAGACTGGATCCTGGTATCTGACCCCGCTCTTGCACAGCAATCTGGTTGTCTTCCAGATACCCTAAGTGACCATCATCCAACCTACCTAATTAGGAACAAATCCCAAACCATCAACCAACCTATCCTCAGAGTAGTTAGAAACAAAAAAAAACCTTTATAGCTACTGATCTCATCTGTACTCTAAAAAGCTGTAACTGGACCCGCCTAAAACATCTACCTCTAGATGATGCCGCTGAGTACTTTAACACAACCTTCATAAAAATCTTAAACCATCATGCACCCCTAGAACCATTAGAATAAAAACTAACTATGCCCCATGGCTAAGAAAAGATATTAAAACTATAGTGAAAGAAAGGGGCAAGACCCGGATTCAATATCAGAAAAACAAAACCACTACTTTGAGACAAAACTATGCAGAGCTCCGTAACAAAGCCAAAAAACAAATCAAACTAGACAAATCCAGCTACTATACAAGCATGCAAGAAAAATATGCTCACAATCCACAAAAATTCTGGGACACAATAAATGGTATACTGCATCCAGGAAAGTCCATGACTCCAACCCCTGTGCTTCCAAATAACCATGAAAACATTCCTACTCAGTTTAACAAATTCTTTACCGAAACAGTCCAGACCTTTGCCAGTGCCCAAAATAGTACTAGCAGCCCCACACCAATAACTACCCCCAACCCACCCCAATATACAAAACAATAGCCTCAGTTTTCACCTCCACTCTGTATCCACCAAATCAATATCTAAACTCCTTGGTAAACTTAAACCAACCACTCTAGCAGCTAATAAGCTGCCAGCAGACTTCCTTCAGATCTCAGCTGAAGCTATAGCCTGTCCTGTCTCTATTCTCATAAACAGATGTCTCTCAGAATGCAAAGTCCCCACCTCTTGGAAAACATCATATATAATTCCACGGCACAAACGAGGCAACTCCTTAGAGCTCACCAAGTATCGCCCAATAGCAATCCCATTACCTTTATCCAAAATATTAGAAGGAGTTGTTCATACTCAACTAACACAGTACCTCCAGAATAACAACCTACTCTCCATATTCCAGCATGGCTTTAGACCTTCCCATAGCACAACAACAGCACTACTATCATTCACAAACATAGTTAACCACCACAGAAACAAGGGTCTGTTTGTTTCTTCCATATTCTTAGACTCATCAAAAGCCTTTCACATGGTAAACCACAGTCTGCTTCTTGATACCCTAGCCACCCTAAATATAAGTCCCTCCAATATATCATGGTTCAACAGCTACTTACCTGCCTGTCAGCAAGCAGTCCTATAGCAGGACCAATTGTCTCCCCTGTTACAAGTAACCATAGGAGTCCCTCAAGGATCCATCCTTGGCCCTTTGCTGTTCTCTCTATTTACTAATCAGATCTCTTCATCCTCTCCCACTGCCTCAATAGTACAATATGCCGATGACACCACCCTCATATGTGCTGCCCCTACTCTTAATGAACTGCAAACCCTTACCCAAAATAATTCCACCCTAGCCTAAACTTGCTTCACTAACATCAAACTTCTTCTTAATCCCAAAAAAACAAACTAATTATTTTCAGCCCTGGCAGAGCTCCTTCCCTAAATAATAATTTCACCATTAACTCCATAGAAAACATTCAAATCAGTCCAACCACACACACTAAACTGCTAGCCGTAGAAATAGACAATAACCTGAGGTTCGATATCCACATAGCACAAACCATTAAGAAAGTTAATAAAAAACTTGGTCTCCTCTACAGGAACAAACCCACGACAAAATGCACCAAAGTAACTATCGCAAGGACTCATCTTCTATCCACCCTCCTCTATGCCTCTCCCATCTTGACCAATCTCCACCAAACTGATTTAAATAAAATGGAATCTTGCTACAACAAGATTACCAAGTTTGCTACTGAAGCCTCATATAGTTCCCACCACTGTCTATCCCTTAAGCAACTCAACTGGCTTGAGTTGTCTCATGTACTTCTACTGAATCAACTCTATAGCACACAAACTCTACTACCTTCCTGAGATAACCCCAGCATTTCAGCACTTAATTCAGCCCTATATTCCCTCTAGAGCCTTAAGATCTAGTAACCAGAACCTCATAACTGTCATCAAACATAAAAACGAAGCTGGTAAGTCCCTCTTTGTCAACACCATTGCTAAAACCTGGAACACACTACCAAGCCAAATAACTTCTACCCCCTCCTTTAGTCAATTCAAAAAACTCCTGAAAACCCACTGTCTAAGTAACTGGCTGTAGTCATGCCACTCACCAGGCTAATCCATACCAGGAGAATTGTCAGGGTGCAGCTATGTATAAACAGTTTCTCCACCTGAAAGCTTCCAAACCCATGTACATTTACCTTACAAAACTTATAACTGCAAAAGAAAAAAAATGTACCTCTGATTGTCTACTGTAAGAAGTGTTAATCACTAGCATGATGTCCTGTTGTGTGTATATATGCTATATGTGTGTTTGGTAATCACTAGCATGTTGTCCTGATGTATATATATGCCATATGTATGCATGTTCAACTTCTTTTTACTCTCATGTAATGTATTGTAATGTGGAGCTTTTCTCCCCGGGCCTCCTCTGAAAATGGACATGTGTCCAGTCGGACTTTCCAGGTAAACAAATGTAAAAAAAAAATAAATAAATAAAATGAAAATCCTATGGGCTAGGCTTGTAAAGGCTCCAGGGCCATTAGCCTAGCACACACCTGTAAACCTATACCATTTTTGTAATGTAACATAGGCAATTTATTCTTCAAGGGCAGCAGGTTTTGCATTTGTAGACGAAGGACTGAAATGCAAAGTTGTTTGCCAGCAGTAACCTCTGCATTAGTAATAGTTCTCTTTAATGTGGAATTATTCAGATGTCTTTTACTTCTGCAGAGATTGTTCATATTGACTGATATTGGTGGAATATAACAACAGTTTGAGTGGATTGTTAACTTTGAAATGTTCTGAAATGGGTAGTTTTGTCATTATTGGCTTAGATATTTTGTTTCACTGCTTAGTGGAAAAAATGTTCAAAACTACAAATTTAAAATGCACTCTAACAAATGTTACTGTATTAAACAAGAAATATAATTTATTACAATCAGGAAGCTGAATCAAAGAATACATACATTTATGGATGGTCCTAAAAATGTGTGCAAGGGTCCTATGGTTTCAAATCAGCTCAAGGTACACTTAATTCGCCACTGGCCAGATTCATCTCTTACAAATGTAGGTTTCAATGGATATGAGTTTCAAGGGCAGAGAAGTTTACTGTTGCTAATGCTAAGTCTGTTTTAATTATGAGATTTTATTGCTTTATTTAGCAAATGGCTATCAACAATTATGCTGTAAAATCTGAAATAAAAGTTTTAAATTAAATCTAAATTTCTGTAGTATTGGAGAAGCACAGAAGAAAATAGTATCACACTGACAGGTCTGAGCAGGGTTTATGTTACGTGGGGAGAGAGCCATGTAATATGGCTGCAGGGGGCCTGATCTAATACCCTGCCTTAGGTGCATTTGACCATGATCCAGCCCTGCTTTACACAGTGCTGAAGTACATTCATATTGGTATGGCTATGGTGTATAAGCTTTTTGTATCGTAGGGTAAACTTCACAATTTTATATGGACCTCTAGGAGCCGATTACTTTTTAGATAGAGTCTTTTGTTATAACAAGACAGTATAACAATCCAAATTCATATCAGTTATGTTAATGTTTTGTGTTTATGTTCGTATTGTTTATTCTATTAATGCACAACTCTCCTTGCACCCCATGTTATTACCTTTTATGAAAATAGGGGTTATCAAATTTCACAGTTAATACCATTAAGTAAGGTAGCATTTTTCAGATGTATCTACACACATGCATTGCAGCTATGTTGTCAGTCATGGAAAAGAAAGTTAAAGGTAAAAATAACATATTTACTGTTAAATTGCACTGTGTTGTGTTGTTACAGGAAGTACATTTGAAAAAAAATTCTAAGATTAACAGCTGTCACCTATAGAGCATTAAAGTAATTTATTTTACCTTTAAATGTAAATATGATATGGTGAATAGAGTTGTTCCTAATAATTTTAGGAATAATCCTTAGCTCTCATTGAAACTTTTTTATCTTAACTATGTTTATATTAATTGATATTTAAACTCATATTTATGGCTTGTGTTATTTATCTGTAATCTGATCTTAGGCTTTTTGCATATACTGTAAATAGTTTATCTGTCATTCCATTTATCTGTAATTTGTACTGTTATATTTGATTAATGTAATGTATTTAAAAGTGCAGCAAATCCTGTAACATTTTTCTCAAAAAGTAATAAATTTTGAGTAAAAAATAAGTAAATAAATCACAGTAAAAACAGCATATACTATGAGTAACCAGTTTGCATTTTTTTTATTTATTTTGTGGATGTAGCAAACAGGCTTAAGCTGTGTATTTTAACAGTCTTTTCATCTTATTATTTATTTATTTTTTATCCAGCCATGGATAAGGCTAACGTCTGTGTAGTGGAACCCATCATGTCTGTGGAAGTAGTTGCACCTGTTGAGTTCCAAGGTGTAGTAATTGCTGGAATTAACCGTCGTCATGGTGTTATCACTGGCCAAGATGGAGCTGAAGGATACTTCATTCTGTATGCAGATGTAAGTAGTCCTCAAATACATAAATTATGTTAAATTTTAATTAAAAACTCAAAACAAATATAAACAATGCTAGTGGTGGTTAGTCGTGGAAATGAGGTATTGGCACACACTGTGGAGTATCAGTGACTGCCTTTACTCTTCAAAAATGAACATAGAAGCTCATAATTCTCTTAAACAATTTTACTGATTTGACTTGCACTGAGTATTCTGTGTAGCCTGTTAAAAGTAGGATGCATTTCTTCTATATTTTATAGCTTGTAGCACATTTGCTGTATGTTCAGTACCTTTGTTATGATGAGTAGTGGGATAAACTGTTAGAATTTTAATAGTTAGTGAGACATGTATACTACACACTGAGAATATTTCATTGGGATTTACTGATAAATTTGCACAGCATACTTTTCCAATACTGAAGTGACAGACTTAAAACAAAAAATTACCACTGTGACATAAAACCTATTTAACACTATGTATAACTTAATAAAATAAAACTGATAAATATCCTATTTTTTTATTTAAATTATAGCATATCTTATTGAACAAAGCAAGACAAAATAATTAAAAAAAAAATTATGCTGTTGTACATTGTAATGCTTGGTAACCTGTAGGTAACTATTTTTTAACTTAGTACCAAATGCAGTGTAAAATGCAATAAACATTTTCAGTATTAATAGTAATAAATAGTAATATCAGTAATAAATACTATCCTGAGAGGCAATTATGAGTTGTCCAATTTGAGAGATTGCTCTGGAGGTTATAGCATCTCCTGCGTGTTGTCCTTCATCAAATACTTGACATTTGGCTTGAACCTTCCAAATAAAAAGGTGGTTGTATTAGCTTTCTGTCTTTTTTTTTTTTTGGCAAAACTGGTAACTTCAATTAGTTTCTTACCTTTTTCAGTTCCTGTACTGTTCCTAGCTTAGATTCTTATTATTTGAATCCCTTTTCAAAGAAAGTAATTGGAAATAATGCACTAATGCTCAGAGAAGGTTATTTGTATATAGTAAGTAATTGCTGGCGCATCATCATCTTCCATGACGATAATGATGACTTTTATTGATTAGTATCTCTTCTCACAACAACAGTGCCAATCTTCTCTCTTTTTCTTACAACTTTATGATAGCACATGTATTCTTTTCAGACTTGTTCATATATCTCAACATTACCTTAGACTTTGTCAATCAACATTTATGAACCTTTCCGCAATACCTGCTCTTACCTTTGCCCTCCTTAACCATTTACTTTTCCAAGCAATACAAATATCTCTCTCTTCTTTTTCTCTTCATCCTCTAAAGCTTCCCTCTCTATTAAATGGTCTTTTTTTTCTCTTCTTCTTTAATCCCTCTCACCTCTCTTCCTTTTCATTTCATCTTTTTCTGGTTTATCTGAGATCCTTATGACACAAGGTCTCTACCCTTACTCGTCTCTCTCTTCTCTCTATTCTTCTTTAATCTTTTATCACCTCTCTCTTCACTCTCACCCCTCTTCTTTCTCAATATCTACATTGATCACTCTGTAATCCTTCAATCATCAATTTCTTCAGATCTAATCTCACTAACTCAAAATTCAGCATCTTCCTCTTCAGAACTAAACTCATAAACATTACTCTCTTCAAACTTGCAAAAAAACTAAAACTTTATTCTCCCCACTCCCTCACAAACAAAAAACTTCTCCCCCACCAAACTGTCAAACAAAAAAAACCCCATCATCATCAACTTCAACACTCAACAACTAAACTGCTAATCATAAACATTCAACAATACAACAAAAAACATCTAAAATAATCAACAATCTCAATTCAGTTAACATCACCAACAACATCAAATACCATAATAAAACCATTTCTCACCTCATCTACTCTAGCTCACCTCTTCCTCCTCACACCATCTACTCTCTCTTTTATCTTCCTCTCCTCTCTTATATCTACTCTTTTATGCCCTCAACTCTTCACCAACCTCAAAAAAACTATAAACCAACTTTGCCACTGGTAACCCTTTCAAAACCCATTTCCATACTGTGCTTATTTCTTACAATAGGGGAAACTAAACTGCTATCTTAAATTATAATACTTATAACCACAAAACTATCTTATAATCTCACAACTTACCTAATAATAAAAAATACTGTACTTTACACCTTATAACCCTTACTTTACCCCTTCCTCTCCTAGAATCCTCCATAAATCCTCCTGGCCCTCCAAACCAGTCCCACAAACCAAACTGTTGACACTAATTCTGTTGGGCTAATATTGTTGGTATAATATGAAATCCCTACCCTATCTGATCTCACTCATCTCATCTCACTTCTCTCAAAAAAAAAAAAAAAACTGTAACAAAAAAAATCTGGTTCTTTGTTCATGTAGTACAACAATCTTACACATTACCCTTACCCTTTTCTCTACTACTACTCTGCCCTAATTGTTTATAGTTTTGCAGTAGTTTTTAGTTTTTTTTTTTTTTCTTTTCTCTTCCTTCTCCCTTCTCTCTCTCTCTCTCTTCTCTCTCTCTCTCTCTGTCTTCTTTCTCTCACTTCTTTCTTACTCTCTTTCTCCTTCTTTTTTTTTTTTTTTCTTCAACAACTCTTTTCTTCACTTGTCTTTATTTTTTTTTTATTTTTTTTTAAAGCTTTTTTTTTATCCAGCTCCATTAATTAAGTTTGTACCTTTAAACTGATCTCATGTCTACTCATGTTTACTGTTTGTGTTGCTTTTTTTTTATTTTTTTTTATACTTATTTTATTTATTTTTTTTTTTTTTTTTTTTTATTATTATGTCTCTTTCTTGTGTTTGTGTGTGTGGTTTTTTTCTCCCTCTACTGAAAAAAAAAATATATCCATACAGACTAGCTAGTCAGGTCAACAATAAAAATAAAAATAAAAAATAAATAAAAATGAAGTGTGTAGAAAACCTAAGAAAAAAAATTGAGAGCAGTCAGAAGTCACACTGTATCAGTTAGATAGTAGTGTGCTTTAGGCTGTTGCATTTTACCTCTGTAGTGCATATGGTTCTGGATTTCATAGCATATGCACTTAACAGTCAGTTCAGATGCATCATAAATACTTTACATGAAGTTTGCAAACTTCACTCCAGATCAGGCAGTGTAGCACATTATTTTCCTTTAAAAAGGAGTGAGACAGTTGAAAGAGTATTCATAAATTCACTCCTGGCATGACAGGTCTGTCACTCCTTCAAACAGCAAAGTAAAGCCTAAGGGTAGGTACTGGCAAGGAGTAAATGACCTCATGACCCAGTTGCCTTGTAATTTCTATGGTTTCTATATCTTTTGACTGTCTTTCTTATTTTGATCTGCACCATTCCAGCAGGTACTTTTCATTAATTGTAAGTCTGTGTTTTTTTAACGTTAACCAAACTCTTCAGCCAGAGTGTAGTGGTATAGGAGCAAAAGCCCATTGAAAAATACATATTTTTTCCCTGACTAGGTTATGCTAGGTCAGTAGTGGAGGCTCATAGCACAGCAGTTGATGGGTTGACCTGGTTGTATGAGCAGAGGCCCAGATGCAGCTTTAAGTTTCTATTTTGCTGCTTCTCTGGGGAGAAATAGCAGCCCTCACTGCTGGTGCTTATTTTGGGGTCTATATTAGAACATCGAAGTTTCAAAACTTCGAATATTCTAATATCGAACCCTATTCAGCAAAAGCTGAAAATATCGAAGCAACAAAAAACGAATTTTTTCCTAGGGAAAGAATCTGGTTGTCCGTTTCTGTTGCTTCGGTATTTTCAGCACTGTGGTGGAAAGTTACGGGTCGGATTAAGTTAAGTGTGCGATTGAGTGCGGGTTAGGTTAGTTAGGGTTAGGGTGTGGGTTAGGTATGTGTGCAATTGTGTGGACGTGAGGGTTAGGGCAGGTAAGGTGAGTTAGGGTTAGGGCGCGGGTTTAGGTATGTGTGCGATTGTATGGACATGAGTGTTAGGGCGGGTAAGGTGAGTTAGGGTTAGGGCACAGGTCAGGTAAGTGTGCGATTGTGTAGACATGAGGGTTAGGGTGGGGTAGGTGAGTTAGAGTTAGGGCGCAGGTGAGGTGAGTGTGCGATAGTGACGGACCTTAGGGTTAGGGTTTGGGTTAAGGTAAGTGGATAATTAGTGGTAGTGGTGTGTGTATAGTTTAGTGTTGGGTAGGTGTAAGATTTTAGGTGTATGTGTGTGGATTGCTGTTTGTTTGGTGTGCCTGTGTTGTATGTATGTGATTTGGAACAGTACATTTTTTCCTACTCTACTGAGGTTCTTAAAAGATTTGATTAAATAAATTAGTTAATTCAGGGGATCTCTCAGATTTATGAACCCCCACCCACATGCCCATAATGTAATTAGTGCTTTCCTTCTAGTTCAGGATCCTTTTAGAGGAAACAGAATAAGCAGTCTTAGCAAGATGAAGACAAACAATATTTCAGAAAGCAATGGCAGGGAAGTTCAGGAAAAAGGAAGGATTCTCCCAAAACCACAGGTAATCTAAAAAAAAAAAAACTGTATACACCTTCATGTTTTTCACCCTCTCCATCCTGGCATTTTATTAAAACTGTCCCAAAGTCTAAGTCTTCACTTCCCTCTGTGGTATCAGATAACTTCAGGTACTTGGGTTCTGAGAATCTTCCAAAGGGTTACAACTGGCAGTGTGATTCCTTTCCTCCTTTTCAGAGAATTTCTCCACATTCAAACAATCAGATCTCCCTGTTGCTTTCTATTCTGTAGCAAATACTGTCTCAATTGGTCATAGATAGGTCATCCTGTTCCCTCAAATCAAACAGGGAAAGATTTTATTCAAGAATCTTTCTGATACCAAAGAAAGAGGGAACATGGAGACCTGTCCTTTATATTTATTTTCTAAATATTCACATCAAAGTCCCAAAATTAAAAATGGTCTCTACAGTATCTTGTACTTTTTTTTTTTTTTTTTTTTTTTTTTTTTTGTGGTGTCTCTGGATTTAAAATATACTTTTCATCACATTTCAGTTCTCAGTGATTTCAGACTTTTAAGATTTTCTGTGTCTAGTTTATATTTTTAAATCTCTGCCTCACTCTTTGGTTTGTCTACAGCTCCAAGGGTATTTATAAAGTGCCAGGCACCAGCAATAGCACATTGCAGGTTGCTAGGCATTCATATTTTCCCATGTTTAGATGACTGCCTTATTTTTACAGATTCTTTTACAACTTGTCAAGAATCCCTGGCTTGGGTAATAAACCCTTTTCTCAATCTGGTTTGAGGTGAACATAGAAAAATATTCTGTAATTATGTCTTACAGGACAGAGTTTCTGGTATGTCTTGTGGATACATCTCTCGTGATGACTTTTCTTCCCCTGTATGAAGTAGAATTTTACATGGAACAGTTTCAGATATTCTCCAGCCAGTCTCTGACATCTGCCAGTGAATATTTCAGGATTCTAGGGTTCATGGCTTCTGCAGTTCTCGCAATTCCTTTCGATAGTTATTTATTTGTTTGTTTTTGTTGACCAAGAAAAGTCTGACTGGGTAAAACCCATTTTCAGTGGAGGTCCTGGGAGAAAAACCCCACATTTGCGTTACACATGATGTACATTTATAATTGCAGGGCAACAACATCTATACATTAGCTTGTTTACATTATTTTTAAATATTTCTTGCATGAACATAGCATCTTAACAATGCTAAGAGAAATTAACAAATTAACTATCTATTGAATATAAAAATAATATGCAGTAACAGTTAATATGTTTATAGCATGATGGCTTCAGGGAAAAGATCAAAATGGGGTGTTTTTGAGTTTAGTAGTAAGTTACAGACAGAATTTAGCGTGAAAATTGATGAGAGATATGAAAGGAGAAGTTATGGATATGAGCAGGATGATAAGTGGACAGGAGGAATTGTAGTTAGTGGTGGAGTGTGAGAGAAAGAGGAAGAGTTTAGGAAGTAAGTGCAGTATGAGGAGGAGGGATAAGGAACAAAAGATTGGAAAGTAAAGTGGCTGTAAGAGTTGGAGAGAAGTAATCTAAGTAAAGCTAGCCAAGTGAGCAGGAAGAACAGAGACATCTTTGGCATAGGTGCTGTTTAAGCCACGTTTTGAAACTATAAGTTTTGTAGCTGTTTTACCTTTGTGGGAGTTTTAGTACATAATGAGAGTCTCAAGCAGTTTTGAATATCTTACTGATACATAGTAAAAGTTTATTGCTAGAGTGAAGGTCTCTAGTGGTTGAACAGTACAGTAGAGTATTTTCTAATGCTGACAAATGTCACATGAGAAAAATTCAGTGATTCTTCTGATCTGTTTGGACCTAGCACCAACATCCCCAATCATTTCAGATTCTAATACTTCAGTTTATGAAAAGGGAGTTAGTTTGGTGGGTGAACCAGCTGTTTTTCAGCCCAGATTTACCTTTCTCCCTTCCAGCCCTTACTCAGTCTGTAACCACAGATGTCTCAAACTTTGCTTCGGTGAGCTGTTTCCGAGGAAGTGAAAGTTCAGGTTCTGTGGAACAAACAAAACAGACTGAAACACCTAAATGTCAAAGAAATGATAGCTGTAATTAAATGTTCTAAAATCATCTTTGGATTCCAGGCCCTATAGTAGTAATTGCTGACAACAGCATAGTCATCTGGTACATAAATGGGGGGTGGGGGGCATAACACTCTGTCTTTCTGCTGCTTAAGTCTATTGTAATAATCCCCTCTTTTATTCAAAGAATTGTACTTGCTGAACCCTAGTCAGTCCTGTAAAGTTAGTTTCCTGGTTTGTTGATGTGCCAGCTGTAATATTCTCTGAACTATTATTCTTTAAGCATGCCTCTGTAAAGGTTTTCTGCCATTTGGTTCCACTATTGCTGATAGTGTTTTATTCTTATGAAATGCGTCAGTGTCCAACACCAAGTTTACAGATGGATTTCTTGCTTTTGACTTGCTAATTTCTCATTTCCTTCAATTTTTTTCATCCCTCAGAAGAAGATTTTGTTTAACAATATTTTAAAAGGAGGGGAGGAGCCAACATCTTGAAAGAAAGCTGTGGTGGCTGTATTATCTGAAGATGATATAGACGCATTTCAATTCTAAACCATGATTATAAACTGGAGCCTTACCTTTGCAGTTTTTTTTTTACTTATGATTATATTTATTTGTTTATTTCTATACTGACTAAAAGAATGGCAAAGGTGTTGCCAAAATTGATAGATATGAATCAATGTGGTTTTGTGGAGGGGAGGCAAACATTTAGCATTAATTGAACAATGGTGATCTAGAGGGAAGCAAAATGAAAGAAAATACCACTGTTGCTAGTGGGTCTTGATGTAGAGAAAGCATTCCACAGAGTAAGTTGGGATTTTGAGTAGGGCAGTTGAAGCATCTGCATCCCTTGATTCAACAATAAGATTAATTAGGAGGATATGTGAAGGATTGGAGGCAAGAATTAAAGTGGTGGGGTTCCTCTGTGATAAGTTATATTTGAACAGAGGAACTAGGCAGGAGTGTCATATTTCTACTTTATTTGCTTTACGTTTATAGCCATTGGGGAAAAAAGTAAAATAAATAAATAAATAAAAAAGAGAAGCATAAATACAAGGATATAAATGGTGTAATCATAAAAAGGTGGCTTTATTTGCAGATGATATTACTTTGTAGCTGATCCAGAAAAGGACATCTCAGTGTTGTGGAATATTTTGGGGCTGTTTCATATCTTTTTCAGATATAAAATTATTGAAGATAAATGTACCCAAACAGGAATTGATTCAGCAATACCCATATTTATGGGACAGAATAAGATCAAGTATTTAGGAGTACGGATTAAAAAGGCTGCTGTTATGGCTGAAAAGTATATATGGGAAGAGACTAAACAAAAGATTACACAAAAGACTGAGAAACTGGAAACTCTTGTTTACGGATAGTAAGGTACAAGCAGTAAAAAATGTTTTTAGTCCCTTTAGTTTTATGACAGGTCAGGCATATTTTATCAACTAGAGGAGAAGTTGTGAATAATAATTAATAAAGAGTTGAATGATTGTATCTGGGAGGGAAAGAGGGCAGGAGTTAAGTAGGATAAGTTGATCCTTGCAGTAGAACAAGATCGTTTACAATTACCTGATTTGAAGGGATATTTCAGAGCTACATGGTTAAGGCTTGTATATAAAACACAAGCAGATGGGTATAATAAATAAAGAAAAGTGATAATGGTGAAGCAGGGGGAGGTTCAAGAAATGTAGAGTGAGTGAGATTTTGGATGCAGATCTTTATGGAGAATAACAACAGCCATACAGAAAATTATATTCATAAAGAAGCAGATAATATTTTAAGAACTAAGCCAACATGAGAAATGAAAAAAAATTTGATTTTGCCAATAGGTATGACTGCAACTAGGGATACAGAAAATAGGGAATGGGGCTGTAATTTACTGGAGAAAACTGGCAAAAGAACCAAAATATTTGGTAACAAATAAATAGAGTGGGATAAGGCCAAGAAGATATTTGGACTGCAGGCTAGAGACTGCCTTCCCTACCCGGGAATGATATCAGACCATAGGCAAAGGGATAGGGGAATCATAAGTGAAAGACCTGCTGTGATAGTGTTTTTAGTTAAATCTGTAATAGTAATTGCTTTTAAAAAAGGGATAATTAGTAGAGCATATAAAATATCGCATAACTATCATTTAGAGGAGATTAGAAAAGATTGTGAGTAGACACTTTAAAAGCAACTTACAAGGCAATGATGGAAGGACATGTATGTAACTCCCAAGTATGCAACCAAGCTCAGAAGGTTTAGGATCTTTGCTTGGAAGTGTTTGCATAGGTAAAATCCAGAAGAGGGATCTTTATAAAAGGGAAGGAGCAAATTTCATAGAAATAGAAATTTTGGAAACATTGCATTCAGGAGGAAGAGGTAAGTTTAAGGGAAGGCAGGAGTTCATCAATTTATGTAATGTTGGACTGATGATAGAAACAAGGAAAGGGTATATGATACAGTATATTATGTGTGTAAATTGAAAAAAAATGTTAATATGGTTTATTTTCTGTTAGTGTGTGTTTGCCTGCTTCTTAAGTGATAATTTAATAAAGCTGTTTGTCAATTCATCTGCCTTCTGCTCCTGTCCAGCCCCCGTACAATGTCATTTGTGATTAGACTGCCCTGCCTGTTCTGCTTTGATGGTGAGAAGTAGGAGCCTTTATCCAGCTCACTCATCTTCCTTGTCCCATCCTAGCATTATTGGAGTCCTCTGCTTATTCCCTTAACCATTCCTGTGAAAGTTGTCTTTTTCCCAACTTATCTATCCTGTTAGCAGCAGGCTTCAATTATTAATTTGTTTGTCAGTGGTTAGACTGCCACTGACACCCAGTAATGGAAAAAGGAGACTTTTTTTTTAGCAGTGGTGAGTTGAATATTGGTTTTGCCACTCACAATGTAGTCCACAGTGGGTGTGGTTGTGACTAAATCAGACTTTTCTTATTCCTAAAGCACAGACTCCATAATCTCTGCCTGCCCTCATAAGTCCCAGGAAATACCCAGTGATCTGGTGTCCCTATGCTAACAAATTAATGTAAGACGCAGTGATTCTGAACAAGAATTGCACCTCTTCAGGATTGCATTGATTACCTGGGTAGGTGGGCCACAGTCTGTACTCATCACAGTGTTGCCCATAGTTAAACTTTAGCATGCTATCCCTGTACAGTCTGCCCAGAGAGGACCATCTGTGGTGCTGAAGCCAGCTCCTGATGAATTCCAGCAGTAATATGTATATCAATGTCGGGAACATAACTGTTGATGACAATGTGAGCATTTTTGCTTTTTGTTTTGTTTTTGTATAATGATTTGTTTTTGCTGTCCAACTTTCAGTATATTAATTTCTTGAATCTAAATTACATTGTTGTGTCTTTGCAGGTCCCTTTAAATGAGATGTTCGGATATTCTACAGAACTTAGATCATGTACTGAGGTAAGGTCCAGTATTCCTTATCAGTGAAGGCTTTGAATCTGAAATTATTATGTAGATAATAATCTCCCCAGCCAGACCCATGAAGTCTGAACTCTGTTTTATGTGGACACTCGTGTAGTTTATTAAACAGTCATAGTTATATATCTACAGGTAAGGTTTTAAAACAGTTTGCATGCATTTATATATGATTAATATGCTGTTAAACACTTGTATCTCAGATCACAAACATGTTCTTTGTCTGGTAATTTGTAACGTATCCTGCTTGTATACCAAACTGTTTTGCAATCCATCACTTTTTATCACATATTTTCCAACATTTCACTTCATATACTCATAAGACTTCCCTTCTAGTCCTTCTAAATCTCAGAATATGCAGTTTCAGAAAACGGTTGTGTAACAACAGCATTAACCTTTACTTTTTCTGATTCTTCTCCATCCCATTCCCCTTTCCTGCTCATTTAATATTTATGCAGATGTTATTATTGCTTCCGAGGTATATTTTCCAGGAGAGCTGTAGGATGTTTTGTTAGAAAGAATTCCCTCTCCCAAAGTTTGTCTCCTCTACTGTACTGCTCTTTGCAGCAAGGTACTGAATGTGTCTAACTGGTTTGTGCAAGTAAAACAGCCCTTTTGAGGGGAAGGAATGTAAGGAATTTTTCCAGTCATCATCAGAATAATTTGTCAGCACCCACTGCGTCAACAGTCAGACTTCAGAAAGATAAACAATTACATAAAGCATTGTTTCTGTGAAGAGTGTACTGCGGTGGTGGTGCTACGGTAGCGTTGCCGCCTCACAGTAAGACGTCCTGTTCGATTCTCAGCTAGAGCGTCTTCTGTGTGGAGACATGCGTGAATGGGCTTACCTTTGTTGAAGGTTGTGCGTCAGAGCTGGCAACTTGGCACGTAAAAATCTACTGCCAAGCATTAGCGGACCAGAGTTCTGCTGTGGCGACCCCTAACTGGGAAAAGCCGAAAGACACAACATTGTTTCTGTGAAGAGGTTAACCATTTCTTGATCCCAACTCTGAATTGTGCAGTCTGAAAATTTTTGTATTTGCACATTTTTCATCAAAACCACAGTACTGTGAGCACATTTTTTCACTTTTGCAGGTAGTTTCTGTTTTTATCATGAGTGTGTTGCTGTGGCATTAGTTTATATTAAAAAAGAATGCAGCATGCTTGCCCCTTACAAGAATTGCATTTGCAGTGTCTCCTGCAGTTTTAATTGATGTGTTGTTCAGTGCATTTAACTCATTCAGTTTGCTATTGCTCGGCTGTGTACCAGTCACTGATGTTGTGTAGCTCCTCCTCACCCATCGTGACAGGGACTTCACCTTCTTGTACTCCTGAGTAAGTTATTCTAATTCCAAAATGCACTGTACTTTAGAGGAAGTGAAATTCTTAACTGCAGCAACTAGTTTGAAAAAAAAAATGCTAGCATTAACACTGGAAGTATAACTTTCCAGTGTTGTAGACCTTGTTGAACTGCCACTATACCAGGATATATACTAGGATGAGGGCCTCATTTTGTTTAAAAACAAATCTGCTTTTTTTGCAGAGGAAAAGAAATCCAGAGTTGCTTTAGCCATGTTTGTCATTGCAGTAAGGATGAGTCATATGCCAACTTAATTTGTCCTGAAGAATATTAAATCATGATTATAAAGTGTTTGTGTATACTAGCTAAAAATGGCAGAGGTGTCACCAAAATTGATAGATAAAGATCAGTGTGGTATTGTGGGGGGGGACAAACATTTGACATCATTAGTAGAACAGTGATGGTCCAGAGGGAAAGAATGCAAGAAAATACCACTGTTGGTGGGTCTTGATGCAGAGAAAGCATTTGACAGAGTGGGCTGGGATTTTATGAGTAGAGGAATGGAAGCATTTGCATTTCCTGATACAATAATAAGGTTAGTTGGGAGGATATATGACGGAAAAGAGGCAAGAATTAAAGTCGTAGGGTAAAAAGAAAAAGTAAAAAGTCATGGACATTCAGAAGCCATATAGCTGAAACTCTTGATGTCATTAAGGGATAATTTGCATGCATCCCATGTGCCTTTGTTAGAGGAAGTTTAAGGTATCACATGGTCAAAATTCTAGCTTGGCTAGGTTTTTTTTTGTGTTTTTTGTATGTCACCTTTTTACTCTTTGGTTTATATGCATATACATATATAACACAAGCAGAAGATTATAATTCAAAGTGGAAAGGGAAGATGATGAAGCAGGGGGAAGTTCAAAAATAAGAAGAGCGTGGGATTTTGGATGCAGAGCCTTAAGGAGAGTAACTACGGCCATGCAGAATACTATGTTCATAAAGTAGCAAAATGTGTTCTAAGAACTAAGCAAACAAGAGAATGGAGAAAGGAGATTTTTGCCAATATGGATGACTGAAAGTAGGAGTATAGAAAATAGGCAAGAGGGGTCTGAAATTTACTGGAGGAAACCTGGCAAAGGAACCAGGGTATTAGGAGCAAATAATTAGAGAGGGAAAAGTAATAGAGAGGGCTGAAGCCAAGAAGAAGTTTGGACTGCAGGCTAGAGAGTGCCTTCCTTACCGGGGATTGATATCAAGAGTATAGGCAAAGAGAAAGAGGGTAGAAGAATGCTGAGTGAAAGACTTGCTTTAGTAGCATTTCTATTTAAATCTAGATCAGAAGCTGCTGTTAAAAATTGGATAATTAGCAGGGCATATCAAATATTGCATGATACTTATAAGAATCAGTCAGAGCAGGTTAGAAAAGACTGGGGAGAGAGACTTGAAAAGCAATTTATATGGGAACAATTGGACAGCACGTATAAACAAAGTCCAGAAGGTTTAGAATTTTTTGCTTGGAGGTGTTTGCATAGTTATTTTTATACCCCTAGCAGACTCAAAGAATTTTTCTTCAGGTGAATAGCAAATGTTGGAAATGCAGTGGGGAAGAAAAAGGTAACTGGGAACATACATTTCAGGAGTGTAATGAGCTGGCAGATTTTAAAAATGCCCTGATGTACTCAAAAATGTTGGGTGAGCAAATGGCTGTAACTAAGGAAATTATTGTTTTGAGCTGGAACACAAGATCTGAATTGCATTGACATAGTAAAGCCTTTTTAAATTGAATTCTATCAGCTGCCAAAAAAAGCAACTAGAAAATGGAAATCAAAGACTCTGAGAACGTTAAGCAACTTAGAGAGGAGAGTTTTAATTAGCCAGATGGTTCAGCAGCTGATGGATCAATGGGAGAGGAAGCAAGTGGCTTTAAGACAGACTTACTTTACACCTAAATTGAAAAATTCCTAACCCAAAAGCTTAGCCAACAGGAAGTAGGGAGAACAGTAGTAAAAGTAAAAGGTACTAAATCAGGAAGAATACACAATGTGCCAAACAAAATAACTGAAATATTCAGAGACTTTTATAAAGAATTATATATTGCTCATTGAAGACTCAGTACTTGGCAATCAAAAGTTGAGTGTTTTTAGGAGACATGGGCTTGTTAAAAATAACACAGGAAGGCAGTAATTACCTCTCAAAAAATAAATAAAAGGCAGCGGGAAAGTACCCGGGCTGTGATGTTCTTCCATCTGAAGTAGGGAGAGAGATTCTGGATATATGGCACAGAATGTTTAACAACACAATATACTAGTACATAGATGTTTCCCAAGGTTTACTATTAAAATGTCGAACTGCACTACGTCGACTGTACTATAGTTGAACACGGAAGTTCGAAAATAGTAATGTCGACGACAAAAAAACAATCTAGGACTGTGTTTTAATATGGGTCGAGGTAGGTGTTCAGTATTATTCAGAACTACAAACATCTCCCCTACCTCGACCCATGTTAAAACACAGTCCTAGATTGTTTTTTTGTCATCGACATTACTATTTTCGAACTTCCGTGTTCAACTATAGTACAGTCGATGTAGTGCCGTTCGACATTTCAATAGTAAACCGTTTCTCAAGTCTTGGAGGAAGGCAGTGATCACACACTAATCCTCAAAAAACAAAAAAAAAAGGAAAGGATCCAAGTAACCCATACTAAACCATGAACACAAAGTCTTTGCAGCCTTTATCTCCAAATGAATGGCAAAACTGTTGCCTAGTATAGTGAAGTGAGATCAGTGTGGCTTTGTACAGGCTAGGCAAGCATATGATAACATAGTCAAAACCCACCTGATCCATTTGGAGGTTAGAGAGAAGGTGGTCCCTGTTACTACTGTTAAGTTTGGATGCAGAGAAAGCATTCATTCACGTCAATTGGGGTGGTTTATGGCTGGTATTGAATAGAATGGAATTTCTTGCGGGTTTTCTTATTTTTATTCAGGAACTCTATAGAGAGTCTGTGTCAGCACTCAAAATAATTAGAAAGTTAACTAAGGAGCTTAGGACAGAGAGGGCTGCCTTCTTTCCACCCTACTATATGTGATTTATTTGGAACCATTAGCCCAATAGATGAGGCATAGCTCCAGGGGTGGAACTGATATGGCAAGAAAGAAAGTTGGCCTTGTTTATATATGATTTGATAGTCTGTTTGGCTAACCTTGTGAGAGACATGAGGAACTTATTTAAGTTACTGAGATGGTTTGCTAAGATTTCAGGTTATAAAGTCAGTGAGAGCCAAACTAAAGCATTAAGTATAAACTTCTCCCTCCTTAAATTTTGGTATTATGGTACAGGAGTTTCCACTTTTGGAGTCACCAGAGAGTTAGATATTTGGGTGTGTGGTTAACCAGGAGGACAGCAGATTCTCCCAGTGATTTAAGGAAAGGTGCATTAAACCAAATAAAAAGATGGAAAATAATAGTAATAGACCTGGATCAAAAAATGCAAACAGTAAAAATGGTAATAATCCCTTAAATGTTGTGTGTGGGCCAGGCTTTTATATGTGACCCTGTGGAATAACACCAGGAAAAACCTTCAGTGATATATTTTAGTTTATCTATTAAGACAAAGACCAAGCGTAGCTTGGAACAAGCCAGTTTTATCTAAGGAGAGAGGAGGTTTGTATATTTAATTTAGAACCCAAGTTATATTCCCGAATGAAGGAGATGGCAATGCAAGGAGGTAATAAAAAGCCAGTCCAGAAATTAAATATTTAGTCTCAGATGTTGGATAAAGAAGAAACAACGTTATGACAGACTTCTTTGTGATACAAGTGCTAGGGATTACCTACCTTGGAAATTTGAAATTTACACCACAGATCTCTGACTACATAGGGTGAATATAAACATAACTCTACTGAAAGTGTGGTGGGTTAAAGGGGATCTGATCCTATTTTGGAAGCAAATCATGAAGTGGGCAGAATTTCAGGGTGACTGATAATCAAAACATTGGAAGTTCTTAAAATATAAGGGACTTTCATGCTTTTTAGAAATATGTGACAAACAAAAATAAAGGTCTACAAAAACCTGACCTAGTTGAAATTTGATCAAGGCCAGATTAGCTGAAGCTGAAAATAGAAGTATAAGCAGAATGTTCATAGGTTCATAGTATTTTTATTTTTTTATTTTACATTTGTTGACCGGGCTAGTCTAGCTGGAGAAATTTCCATTTTCAGTAGCGGCCCGGGGAGAAAAGCTCCACAGAGTAAGATACATACAGAAAACTATCATACAAAAAATATAATAATAATAATAATAATACTGGAGTTAGTAATAGAGTTTGCAAAAAATAAAAAAACTAGCAAACCCTTCAATGTAAAGTACTACTACAAGAGTTAATTACTATAACACACAATGCAGTCTAAATCACATTATACAAGTTGAAAATACTTATCAGACAAAGGATTGGAGGTAAGGAAAGTAGAGTGAATAAGAAAGTAGGAGAAAAAGATAGGGATTAACTGTGGAAAAAAGAGCAAGTAAGGCAGATAACAGGTAGAGAAGTAGTGGGAGGAGAAAAGAGTAAAAAGGAGTAAGAGAGATAGTTTTATATTTAGGTAGTAATAGTGAAAAGCTAATCAGGTTTACTACAGGAACAAAGCCAGTGATTTTGGAAATGCAGTTTAATATTTTGTTTGAAAATAGGCAATGATGTAATCTTTGTTATATTAGTAGGTAACAAATTCCATTTTGTCCCTACAGCATTGGTAAATAGAGAGTCACCAGCATTGTTATTAGATTTCATTGAACTTGTCAGGAGTTTACTGGAAGAGCGGAGAGAGTTGAGATTTTTATAGGGGATTATGAGTTGTGAGAGAATTGGGGCATTATTAGGTTGGTACAGTATTTTATGGGCAATACAGAGTTGATGGATTATAAGACAGTTCTGAAACTCTGGCCAGCCTAGAAGTTTTAAGTTTGCAGGAATGCAGGAACAAATAATTTCTGTAAGAAACCAATATGGGAGTTAGTACAGGGATAGGAAAAAATGAGCAGTGGATAGATATTTGATGTACTCTTAAAGTTATAACCACGATCAGGATATTTAAAATATTCACCCGAAGTGTCTTCACAAGTGTTTTTACCCTAAGTAGATTAAACGGAATGTTTCCTGGAGCAAGTCCAGTTTGTTTGCATTTTAACCAAAATCAGAGCAGTACTTGGCAACACATTTTCTGGGGCTGCCCTGACCTAGTTAAATTATGGAAAGACCTGGATACATTGGTTCATTAAGCCTTAGGACATCAGTAGCCGCTTCAAGAAATATTTTTTTCATTTAAGCTGGATGGGGAACTTGGACACTGCAGGGCACATCAAGTCTTTAAGTTAGAAACATACCAAGCAAGTGATCACAGGGAGCATAAGATGCCTAGCCATATACACATTTAAGCAAACAAACTTAGAAAAGTTCTTGCCACCCTGTAAAGGCACATCCCAAGATTAGTAGGGTAATACCTGATAACCCTGCTGTAAATTTATGTCTACACATCAAGTCATCAAGACAAATCTTAAAGATAGCGAAAGTAGTACTTTGTTTGGCATGTAGTGATAACTTACTCAGTAGACTATGAATGCATTGTTAGGAATTTGTCCCTCCAGAAAACCTGGTTTATTTGCTGGTAAAGACTTGGGTCCCTAGTGAGGGTGTTTGTAGAGCCACTGGTTGTATGAAGAAATAGGAGGGCATATAGTACTGGGTATTTCATGGCTCAAAAAATGAGACACATTTCACCTTGCAGCAACCAGTAGGCTGCTTAATATAAGGAGAGTTGTGCTAATCTGTCAGAGTAGTTGAAGCACTTAAGACCTTTCATTTTCTTGGTTAGAAATCTTTTGGGCCTTTCTAGTTGAGTGATATGCTTGGATATGTACATACCAAAGGGGACATTGTACTCATTAAGTACAGTGGTAGGATGACTTGAAGATATTCCTTTGGAAATTAACTGGGCCATATAGAAAGATTTCCTGACTAGGGTGGAAACATGCTAATCGAATGAGAGAGAGAGAGTTATTCACATACATACTTAGGTCCCTTATGACCCTATCTGTCTAATGAGAAGTACCAGTTATAACATATGAGGTGAATGCAACTTTTCTGCCACACTCTACTACACACTACTTTTAATTTTCTTTATGTTTGAAACTGGTTTTGATATACTATGTATGTGCATATTCCAGCCCTTGCTGGAGCTGTTTTGTATCAGTGGATGAGCAGGTAACAGTGTCCTGTTTGTAGTCATTAGCAAACTTGATCTACCACTCTTCTGGGATATTGGCATGGATGTCAGCAGAATAAATGCTAAACAGTAGTGGGTCCAGAACTGATCTATGTGGCACCCCGCTAGTTGCAATTTTTCATTAAAAGAGGGAACCAGCAACTTTCACAACTTAGGGATTTGTTGTGTGGCCAGTTTGCAATCCAGTGGACAAAGTGTGTTTACATTAAGCTTGTCTATTTTTTTAGTAAAAGGAGCATGAGGAACAGAGTCAAAAGCCATGGCCAGGTCAAAATAAGCACTGCTCCTGTAACCTTTTCAAAGACGTTTACTAGATTCAGGAGACATGACCAACCCTTGAAAAAACAATTCTGATTGGGATGTAGTTCAGTTAAGTTACCTACATCTGCATGAATGAGTTCTGCTATGATACAGTCTGTGTCTTTGAATATAGGACTGATGAGGCTGACAGGTCTGTAATTACCCAGGTTTGTAGAGGAGCCACCTTTGTGCAGGGGAGACACACGACTGTTCTGCAGGCATTAGGAACAAACCCTGTTGATAGGCTGAGGTTGAACAGTTTATGTAGAGCCTCAGATAGTGCATACTTGGCACTGATGAGAATTCAGCCGGATATGTTGTCAGGTCCCATGGCGGTATTTTTTATAGCCTTTGACAGGGATTCTAACACCTATTCCCAGATGATTTCAGGGGGAAACTAAATTCTCAGGGATGGTGGGGGCACCAGTGTGGGGAAGATTGCCCTAGTCGTGCTGGTGTCAATGAAGGTTTTACCTAGAAAATGGAGAGCACCATGGGAACCCAGAATACAGGACCTATTCCCCCTTTTGAGAGAGTTACAGGAATAGAAGTTGAACTCTCAAGATGAAAGGATAAGAAGCTTGGGTAAAATGAAATGAGAAAATGGGATAATATAGTAGGAGAAAATGTAAACAAGAAATCTGACAATTTACAGTGTAAGGGGAAGGCTGAGGCCAGGGTTGAGATGGGTAAGGGAATGCTTGTTCAGCGCTAAACTAGTAATTGGTGGAGATTTAAGCAAATACAGCATTACTATAGTGTTAATTTTAAGCCTTGGTACTGGCCGTGGTTGTGTGTATAATGAGTAAGAGTACATACAAATGTAATAGAATTGAAATAGACTAGGTCACCAGGGCAGAAATGGTGTACTCCTAGCATGAGCGTTGCATGTTACTGTTCACTTTGTTATTGCTTGAATAAAGGTTTATGAAAGTTTAAAAAAAAAGAAAGAAAGGTAGTGATGTTTCTCTGTGTCTTTAAATTTTACATCTGTTACACTTTTAACTGAGGAGAATTCTGAGTTGTTAGTTGCTGCAAAAGAAAAATAGGATATTGCATTTTTTTGTAGATCTCCTAATTTAAAATCTTACTAGGATTTAAAATTCAGTCAGGATATGTACATTTGTTTTTTTCTTTTTTATTTTGAGACTAGATAGCAGGAGTTGACTGGACCATGTCTTCATGCATGTCAGATGTCATTACTTGTTTGACAGAAGCAAGTGTTCAGTTCATTTACATGCTAATAGTAAGATAAGATTCTTAAAGTAATGTAGTTCAGTAATAGGGTCTTAACTGTATCATGGAACCAGAACTGGGGGCTTGGGGTCACCTCTGTATATCCTGTAATGCCATTCAAGGAGAAAAATAATGCGTAGAGGGAAGTTTCACTGAAAATGCTTTATGCCTGACTTTAGAGCTGTAAACTGTAAGTTAAAAACATGGCATTTGAAGGAAGGCTAAGACTATACATGATAGGGGGGAATATTTTGAGTTTGTTTGCAATATGATTGATTGTTTTTCCTCACTAGTTTAAGTATTGATAGTAAAACCTTCTAGAAGACATTCACAATACAGAAAGAAAAAGAAAAATCTATGTTGGAAATGCAAGGAAGCACCAAGCATAGAAAATAAAACTAGCTATAATACTGCTAAAAGAACATTAACAAATTGGTTATATGAAATTGAAGCTCCCCGGTAATTTTAGGAAAAACAACAAGCACTGTTTAAATGCCTATGGACTTATGAGAAAGATGCAGTTTCTAACATCACTATTAAACTAAAGACTTTATTACTGATCTGGAAGAAGTAGTTAAGGTTTTTGCAGACAAATTTTTGGACAATTTAATAGATACCAGCACTAAAATGGCCAGAGGAGCTAAAATAGGAGAATACCCATTCATTCCAGTTGGTGTAAATACCAAAGCATAAAGCTTTTATTAAACTAATAGTCCTGATAGGCTGATTTTTTTTTCTTGAGGGGCGTTGTTGTTAACCTGTTTCCCTGATTAACAAACCAGTTTTCAAAGAAACCTGTAGGATGGTTACCAACCTAATATTTGATAAAAGCAATTGTGGTACCTATACATAAGTGACAGTCTTGTTCCTGTGCTAGAACAATTGTGGTACCTATACCTAAGTAACAGTCTTGTTCCTATGATCGAACAATTGTGATATCTATACCTAAGTGACAGTCTTGTTCCTGTGATAGAACAGTTGTGGTATCTATACCTAAGTGACAGTCTTGTTCCTGTGATAACTTGCATTTTGGGGAAAATGCTTTGAGCACTCAATTGATTGCTTATTCCAGCATGGATTACATACCTTTTAACATGGCTTCGTAACAGGGTCTTCTTCTTTAACAAATGTGATTAGTTTTACCAAAATCTAACGAGCACATTAGATGAAGAACTTGCGTCAGATGCAGCATACTGCCATACTTAGATTAGACTCTGTTGAGGCCTTCAACACTGTACCTCATTATGCTATATTAAGAACAATGCAGAAGCTGAAAATAAATTAGTATCTAACAAGATGGGTAGCCAGTAGTCTGAAAGAAAGGAAATGCACTGTAAAACTGCTTTTCTGAACATAGAAGTTTTTGAGTGGACATCCCTCAGGGGCCAGTCTTGGGCCTTATACTATTTGGACTATTTATGCACGAGTTCTTGAAGCAGTCAAATGTTTGGCTTAGTAAGTATGCCTATGACACCAAAGTTAGTTATGTAGTAATGAATGTAAATGATGCTTATTACAAAGATATCTAGACCCTGTCTTACAGTGGTCATAATCTAATGATATGAACTTTAATGTTAGAAAGTGTATGGCAATGCACATTAATAGCAATAACAGATGATCATACAAATTGGATAATCAAATTTTGACACTTACTTTTGTGTGGGACTTGGGAGTTATGTTGGACTTTGCTCTAAACTTTGCCTTCAAGGGGTGATAAGATGATGTTATGGGTTAATCAGAGAAATCATGCAGTGTGTATCAAGTGAAGATGGGATAGAGTTTTTATCCCCTTATGGTTAAGAGGCGGTTAGACCTATTATCGAATATTACTTTTGTTCATTTAATTTTTCCCAGCTGAATAAACTAGAACTTCTTCTTCTTCTTCTTTCGGCTGAATAAACTAGAACATGTGCAAAAAAAAAATACAAAACAGCTAAGAGTTAACTAGCCTTACAAACAAGAGATGATTGGAGCACCTGTCACTTTTTTTCCTGTTACAGGCTGCTGAGAGGTAAATTATTCATTGTATTTAAATGTCTTCAGAATGAGACTCCAGCTGCAACTTTGGGTATCAGGTTCTCTAAACATAGCACTTCTGCTAGGAACAGCTGCCTGTTTGTCAGGCTACCTCAGTTTTGAACTTTGGAGGGTTTTTCAGCACAGTATGGAAATACTGTGGAACTCTTTACCAGTGCACATAAGAAATTTTGGGAGTCTGGAGTTCTTTAAAAAGTCCTTACATAATTTGTTCAACCACATTTTATATTCAGGTTTATATCATAGCAAACTCTAAAATAGCTCTAGTGAGTCCTGAGTGTGCAAACCATAACACTGAAAAGGTATAGTATAAATAATATTAGTAGGGCATGTTTCATAAATAAAAGAAGATCATGGTTACAACAGTTGCTGAATATGTACAGCAGAAAGTGTACCACTTTATATTTACTTAGCACTGAAAATATGTCATGCAATTTGCATAGAGTATAGTGAGTAAAAATAAATTAACATTTAATGGTATTTTAACAAATTACATTCTGAGTATGTTCATTGCAGACAAGGACATTCTAATTAGTTTCAAGGTCATACATTTCAGTACTGCAGTAACACAGCTAAAAACCTGCATTTTCAGCAAAAATGTATTGTTAACCACTTGAAACATATAGAACTAAATGCAAACAGAGCACACCACCGAAAATACAAACTGGGAGGGACACTGTACGAAAATCCAAGAAAAGTGCCAGCCAAGTGAAGATTAAAATAATAATTTAATTGAGCACCTTCCTTTCATATTCTGAAGAAAGAAAAAAAATCTCAAAAACATTTTTGTTAGACATTCAGTATAAAGGAAACTTTTTATGATCTCCCATAAGAAAATTGATTCATGTAGTTCTTAAGTATTAATTTATTTTATTTACATTTTGTTAACCTACAAAAGAAAAACACCATTATTTTGATTTTATCGTTGCTACTAAACACCGTTTGTGCCTGGGGGTGTTTATTTCTCTGCTGTGTATTTTCTTAACCTAGTTAACTTAACTGAGCAGAACCTGATTACACAGGCAACCATGGGAGAAAATTTCCATGTAAACAGTATAAAAGGCATATTACCTTCAAATGTAACAGCAGTTAACTATCAAAAGTTAAGAAATATTATGACAGAAGATTAAAACAATGCAGAAACATTAGCCATATAAAAATGTAAAAATAATTGTAATGCAAGATAAAAAAAATCCTGTTGATGTGAGCTACGGGTCTTGTGTTCAGTAAAATAGTGATAGTTTCATAGTATAGTACTAGGCTATCTGCCCTGGGGCATTTGTAAGCCTAGCCATAGTGATGTGGCTTTTGCCACCCCTTGAAATGGTACAAAAATGTACAGAATAAATCTAGAATACTGTGCCTCTGTCTAGTAGTGACACAATGAAGGTCCCCTTATATAATAGAATTAGTTTACTCTGTGCCCCTGTCTAGCAGTGACACAGATGTGACCCCTGGGGTAAACTTACGATCTCCCATCCACTCATCAAGATTTCTCTTGAAGAGAGTCAGTGAGGGGCTCTGCCTAATATGAACTGGGATCCTGTTCCAAAGCATGGGAAGCTTCTGGGTTATGAATCTATCCCTCCAGCATGTCCTATTCATACTTGTGCCGAGGTTCAAGTCTTTAGCTCTCGTGGTCCTGATGGATTTGGATTTTTTGAGGTGGAGCATGTCCATCAGATCCTGATTGGACATGGCCTTGTACGTCAGGCAGAGATCACCTCTGAGCAGGCGGTATGCTACTGAATAGAGCTGAAGATTCTTTAGTCTGGCAGAATAAGACATATGTTGGAGACCCTTGATCCTTTTGGTGAGGTACTTTTGTGGTCTGTCCAGCTGTTGCAAATGCCGGGTGAGGTACATACCAAATGGGGCATTGTACTCAATCATGGGTCTGATGAGGGAGGAATATAGGGGTACAATGACATCCTTGGATCTGGATGTGAATCCCTTCATGATGAGGTGTGCAAGGTAGAATGTTTTTCTAACCACTTTGGCAACGTGGGTGTCAAATGAGAGGTCGCTGTCTGCTTGGGTCCTTAGGTCTCTGATTACTTTTTCCGTACTCAGTGGGTTGCTGTCTATGTGATAATTTGTGGGTACTTTGTTTTTTCCAAAGGGATGACTATACATTTTTGGCATTTAGTTTAAGGCCGTGACTACGGCACCAGTTGTCCGTTTCAGTGAGGCCTTTTGTAGGATGTGTGTGTCTGCTGGTGTATCGACTATGGCCTAGTTTGCAGTCATCTGCGAACTTTGTCAGCCACAGCCCTCCCATGTTTGCTTTAACATCTGAGAAATAAATGCCGAACAAGAGGGGTCCCAGGACAGATCCCTATGGGACACCACTTGTGACTGGCTTTGAGTCTGACATTGCTCCAGCGATTTTAACTTTATGGGTTCTGTCCTTTAGCCAGTTTGCAACCCATCTAGTGACATAAGGGTTTACTTTTAAGCTGTTTAGCTTATCTATGATGCCTGAGTGGGGTATTGTGTCGAAGGCCTTAGCCAGGTCCAGGTATGCTGTATGGACTGCTTTGCCCTCATCAATGGCTCTAGTGACTGTTTCGAAAAAGTCAACCAGGTTTAAAAGGCAGGATCTGCCCTTTACAAAGCCAAACTGGGTGGGGTCAAGTGTCTGTAGGTCCCCTATGTCTCTGTTTATGAGTTCCATAATGATTCTTTCCATAGCTTTGCAGACCAGGCTAGTTAAGCTTATGGGGCGGTAGTTTCCAGGGTCTGTAGAGGCACCCCCTTGTGGAGTGGGACAACTGTTGCTGTACGCCAGTGTTCAGGTACATATCCCAAAGTAAGGCTAAGGTTAAGTAGCATTTTTATGTGTGTGTTTAGCTCCTCTTGGAGTTCACGTAACATGCACCCCGGGATACCGTCAGGTCCCATTGATGCTGTGTTTTTTGCTTTGTTTAGGGCGGTTCTCACTTGGACATCTGAGATGACAGGAGATTACATTCAGCTGGGATAAGTATTTCTTCTTTTGGGGGTGAAGGAGGGGAGAAATTTGCACTGAACCTGTCAGCCAGAATGTTAGCAATATCTGTGGGTTCAGTGTATTTTTTGTTGTTGTGAACCAACTCTGAGCATATCTGAGGGTTTCCGCCCAGGTTTCTAACATAGCTGAAGAAGGCTTTGTGGTTATCTTTAGTGTCCTTAGCGATTTTTCTCTCAAAGTTTGCCTTGGATGTTTTTATGAGAGAACGTAGTTTTCTGCTAATGTTAATCAGAGATGTCTTCCCTTCATGGGATTTTGGTCTGACGTGCAGTAGCTTCCTTCTTTTGTTATACAATTTGTTTATAGCTGAGGTCCACCAGACAGGACGCTTACATTTGGTGGAGAGGGACTTGGATTTGTTTGGGATTGCATGATCCATGCATTCTTGGAGATGTCCATAGAAAGCATTTGTGAAGGATTCGGCATTGTGGGATGTGGTATCCACTGGCACAGTGGGCTTAAAGGATACCATCTCAGTCTTAAGAAGAGTGAAGTCTGCTTTTGAGAAGTTTTTCACTGTGGTCTTTTGTGCTGGGGGTGGAGGTGGGATATGTATATCCAGGGTGATTAGTTTGTGGTCAGATCTCACTAGTGAGGGGTATACTTCCGTGTGTGGAGCATTTTGTACCCATGTTTGTGATGATCAGGTCTAGTATATTATCTCCCCTAGTGGGAGAGGTGACTAGTTGTTCCAGTGCATTTGAATTTATGAATTCCAGGAACCTTTGGGCTAGGGTATTAGGGCTAGAATAATGTACCCAATCTATGTTTGGGTAGTTGAAGTCTCCCAGTATGATGGTATTTTGTGATACATTCATATCCTCCAATGTCTTCAGGAAGGCTGAGTGGGGTTCTTGAGATTGGGAGGGTGGTCTGTAACATGCTACCAGTTGTATAGCAGTTTTGCCTATGGTTAGTTGCACCTGTATGGTCTCTGATGCTTCATGTGTTGCTACTAACCTGGAGGTGTAGGTGTCCTTTATGAATATGGACACTGCCCCTCCCTTTGTGGTTCGGCCCGGGTTTTGGGGCCGAAATGCATGATACGAGGTATAGCCTGGTAGCACTGGGGTGCTCTCAGGAGCCTTGAACCAGGTTTCAGTTACTGCACAGACGTCGATGTTCTCCATGCTGAGGAGTGCATCAAGTGCCTGCATCTTGAGATTTAGACTTCTGGCGTTGAGCAGCATTACTCTTAGTTTTTTTCCATTTTTGTTTTCTAAGGAGGTGGGTTTGTCTTTTGAGCCTTGCCAAAAAAAGGCACTATGGGGGTGGCAAGAGCCTTAGCCAATATCCGGAAGCCCAGTGGTGACAGGTGTAAGCCATCCCTTGCGAAGCAGCGTGGCTTGTCCAACATATCATCCCAGGCCGACAGACATTGGATCCCCTTAGAATGACACCAGTACTTCAGCCAATTGTTAAAGCTGATCCTCTTGTCTTTTCTATTGTGGTATCATTCTTGGTGAGGGCAAGATGCTGCTCAGGGTCAGGGTCATACCAGCCTGGGCTACATAATCGGAGAGCTCCTCTATGTCTCTTTTCATGTAGTCCAGGGAGGTACATCTCAGGTCATTCACACCAGCATGGACAATGACGGAGTCATATTTGTACTTGCTTTGGAGTGACCTGAGTGCGTGTGTTGTGTGGTGGATCCTAGCTCCCGATAGACAGCTCACAGTCACACTCTCCTTGTTGAGCCTGGTCAGTGGGACATCAGTGTGTCTGACTATGGAGTCACCTATTACTAGTGTATCAGGCAAGGTGTTTGGCCTTAAGGGCTGCAATTGGTCGACACACTGATTTATTGAAGTATGTGTTGCATGTGTTTTGTTTTGAGGTGGTGGATTTTTGGATGTCTGCTTTTGGAGCCTCTGTTGTTTTGGTAAGTTTTTTATTAGAGCCTCCGAGTATGTCTTTGTGTTTTTATGTGTTTGGTTTGCAGTTGTGGTAGGTCTATGTGGGACTGGGATTGTTGTGTGTGTGGTTGCCATCTCCTCCTGTCTGGTCATGCCAGCCCTGATTTGAGAGAGTTCAGCCTCCAGTTTGGCTATATATTTGCATCTCTCACATGTATTTGTGTTTGTTGGGAGGAGGAGAGGGTTGTCTGTGTACATGAGACAATTGTAGCATTGTCTCAAGATACCCAGATTGACCAGCTGAACTGGAGACGGCGCCAGTAATCTACCACTCGACATGCTAGAACAGTATAAGGGAATTGTATACCTTTAAGGGAAGTAGATATTCACAGGGGTGGTAAGTAGATGCATTGCTTTACTTAGTACGAGAGTGCTTACTTAGTAGAGAAGTATTGAGAACAAGTGCTAGGCTTATAATACAGTGAGTAGTCTGGTTATACTAAGAGTAGAGCTTCCTTAAGGGAAAATTTGAAGAGCAGACTTGGTGGAGCCAGAAAACGTTTAACCAGCGCTGCGCTATGTGCACGACCACGCAAAGCCGTGCAAACGTGGATTTTAAACAGTGAACTACAAAAGAGCTAGAAATGGTCCAAAACAACCAATTACTACAGCTTATTGTGCTGAGGTCACTTCCCCCAAGGACAGGTAGGCTATTCAAGGCTCCCCACTCCCACTGGTGAGCAAAGAAACTTCCTTCTATCCAAGTAAGGTAATGGACAACACAGGAACTACATCACAGCCCAGAATACAGCAATGCCTGTAAACTGGTCTAAACTAGTCGAGGAAGGCGGGAAAACAAGGATTATTTTTTTGTTTTTTGTTTTTTTGGTAGAAACACACAGAAAATGCAGAAACAGTGATAAATTAGTTACACAGGCTAGCACACTTTAGTGGGCAGCCTCCACAGTTAAATTAAACAAACAAACAAGCAAACTTTCGATCAAATTCGACTAAAATGTAACTTTAGGTGCAGATTTTAAAATAATGCAGCAATCAGTTAAAAAACAGTTCAGGCTAGTTCAAGGTAAGCTACAGAAGCTATTCCAAGTGAAAAAAAAGCAAAGATACTTAAATCCAGAAGGTAGTCTGTTTTCTGAGTTCCCTGCTGCTAGGACCAGTCTGTAAACCCACGTGGAGCTTGTCTGAGCAGTATAGCCAGAAAAAAACGCCCAGAGGCGGATTTTAAACAGTGAACTACAAAAGAGTCAGAAATGGTCCAAAACAGCCAATTACTACAGCTTCTTGTGCTGAGGTCACTTCCCCCAAGGACAGGTAGGCTGCTCAAGGCTCCCCACTCCCACTGGTGAGCAAAGAAACTTCCTTCTATCCAAGTAAGGTAATGGACAACACAGGAACTACACCACAGCCCAGCATACAGCAATGCCTGTAAACTGGTCTAAACTAGTCAAGGAAGGCGGGAAAACAAGGATTATTTTTTTGTTTTTTTGGTAGAAACACACAGAAAATGCAGAAACTGTGATAAATTAGTTACACAGGCTAGCCCACGTTAGTGGGCAGCCTCCACAGTTAAATTAAACAAACAAGCAAACTTTCGATCAAATTCGACTAAAATGTAACTTTAAGTGCAGATTTTAAAATAATGCAGCAGTCAGTTAAAAAACAGTTCAGGCTAGTTCAGTGTAAGCTACAGAAGCTATTCCAAGTGAAAAAAAGCAAAGATACTTAAATCCAGAAGGTAGTCGCTTTTCTGAGTTCCCTGCTGCTAGGACCACTCTGTAAACCCACGTGGAGCTTCCCTTGCATTTTGGACCACATTTAGGAGAAACATGGAGTAAGATTATGAATAAACACTCAGAATACTACAAAGCTGCTTCCATATATTACAGGACTATAACTAGGAGTACAGACCACTTTCACATTTAGCTAAAACCTGGGGGCCTGTTGTCACAACCTACCTCTATACTTTGTGACTTTCACTGGAGAACGTATAGACTACCACTTCTCAAGTATTGCAATCTGAAAACTAAAAGCTACTCTTTCTATACTTTGTTTGAGAACATATTTGGCGTCTCCACTTGTCCTCAAATTCCTACTGCGAACCTGCAGTGAATGACATCCTTTACTTGTGATTCTGCTCACTGAATGACCTGCTGTTAAAAAAATGGTTTGGCATCTGAACTCAGAAATAGAATCTGTAGCATGTTGTATGATTTGCTGAAATAAGCATGAGTGCGTAAGATGAATATTTCCAGTAGTGTACCCAGGGTGAGGTGAGTGGGCCAACTGCCTCGAGTGCAAATTGTTGGGGGGGGGGGTGCTGTCAGCCAACGCTGATATCTAATGTAATACCAGCTTTTAAAAGCCGATGTTCATCGTGCATACAGCTGCAGTAATCACAGATGGGTTCTCTGCCGTCAGGCGGTCCCTCGGTCGGCCGAATTCCAAAGTCTAGGTTCGGCGTCGGTTGTTGTCGCTTTCTTTCCTGACATCAATGAGGCAGGGGTATATAAGACACAGCCGACACTATTTTCTTCAGTCTTTTTTGCCGCGCGGTGCCCGAAGCAGAAGCAGTTCGCAAGTGCCGGTCGGCCAGCTCCTGAATTTACAAAAAATTGGAAACCGAAGTCTTCTTTAAAGCTAAGTACCCCGTTGGGCAAACTTTTCTTGCCTCAGACCGATGTCAGAAAAAGTTAACAATTGTATTTCTTGTGGGAAGCAAATACCACATAAAGATTTCCATTCCCTCTGCATACCTTGTTTAGGCCCAGACCACGACGTCTCGGGCTGTCACTTTTGCGCTACTTTCAATAAACGCACTAGTAAGCGTCGGGCGGAGTTCGCCCAACACCTTTTTGGTAAAGCCTTTGATTATAAAATGTCGTCGGAGACTCCGACTACCGTTTTGTCCAAAAAATGAAAGGACAAGGACCAACACGCGAGGTCCGCGGTCTCCACTGACACCACGCCAAAACCGGCTACACGTAGTCCGGTTCTCAGCGAGACGCCTATGCAGTCCCTGACTACCGACAACACTTCTTTGGCGGTGTCTTCTGTAACCGAGACCGCAGGTACCTCGGCCCATACCCAGACTACAACCACCGAAGCCACTGTGTGTGTTGAGCCTCCTAATGTGGACAGGTCCACTTCCACCCATGGTGTTTTTAGACCCTCATCTTCCTTTTCCATTAAGGCCTTTACTAAGTCCAAATCAGCCAGGCACCCTAAGAGGCCTGTTGCACAGGGCCCATCTCCAGGCCCCATGCCTAAAAGGCAGATGCTTAAAATGGCTGAGGATTTAATTACTCTTATCAGGGGTTCCCAACCCCCTCCAGACAAGAGACCCAGAGTGGAGGAAGATTCTCCCTCTTCTGATCAGGGCTCCATTTTTTCAGAACATTCTTATGTAGAAGAACACTCTTACTCCCCTTTTGAAGGTTCTGATGCAGAGCAGTCCATTCCTTCCATATCTCCTCCACAGGATTTTTCTTTTGGGGAAACCTTGCACACCTTGAGGGAACACTTCCATTGGGAAGGCCAAGACCTTTCTGATTCCAAGAAAAGATTTAGGGAATTTCTTTTGTTACCTCAACACAGACCTCTGGCGATACCTCCTGTCTTGGACATACTTGATGATGTTTATTCGGAGACTTGCCTTAATCCGGATTCCCTGCCTCCTGCCCCAGTCAAGCCTGATAGGTACTACAGAGTTCCTAACTCCCACCAATTTCTTTACAAAAGCCATAATGCTGACCCTGAAACCATTTCTCAAGGCCCCAAGGGAATGAAGGCCTCTACTGCTAAGAATCCACTACCTTCCGAAAGAGAGTCAAGATCCTTAGAAAGGTGGGGAAAAAAGGTATATACCTCAGCCACCCTAGCTATGAGGGCCTTAAATTGTCAGTTTCATATGCTTAAATATCAGCAGTTTCTGTTATCACAATTAAGGGATAAAATGTCTCAAACTGAACAACCAGATTTGAAGGAGTTGCAGGATATGATGCACAGTGCAGAACAAGTGGGTAAACACACCTTACAATGTGGCTATGATGCCCTAGAGGCCTCAAGTAGAGCTGCTGTTACAGGATCAGTCATTCGTAGACATGCCTGGCTTAGGGAACAAATCTTGCCTGATCATGTGAAAGCTAAACTACTAGATGCTCCTTTACAAAAGGATGTGCTATTTGGTACTAATGCTGAGGAGATACTACGGAAAATGGAAGAAAAAGCCAAATCTATGCAAACTGTCAAAGCTTTTCTACAGGTTCAACCACCACGTTTTAGCAGAAATTGGCCTGCTAAAAACTGGTCCTTTCCAGCCACGGACAAGCCCCAAAGAGGTAGATACAGGCGCACAAGGGGCAGAGGACAATCACAAGGATCATATAGAGGCAGGCAATGGCAGACTCCAGCACCAGGAGGTGGCGAAGACAGTGCACAACAATACAGGAAACAAACCCAATGACTTCCTCCTTTCCATGCCAAGCAAGTCTCAGCTGGCAGCACCCTTGGGAAGAAAGCTGGCATTATTTACAAGAAATTGGCATATTGTCACAACAGACAAATGGATCCTGGACGTTATAAACAGAGGCTACAGATTTCGTTTTCACACTCTTCCAAAAATGAGAGGCATGCCAAACCTGCCACACAATCAAAGTGCAGAGGCACAACTACAAATTTCAAAGCTCATAGACATGAAAGCTATTCAAGAGGTACCTACTCACGAACAAGGTCAAGGTTTTTATTCCAGGCTATTTCTGGTACCAAGGAAAGGAACCGACTGGAGACCCATTTTGGACTTATCCATCCTAAACACATTCTTACTGCATGCAAAATTCAAGATGCTCACATTACAGCAGCTTCTTCCCATGCTGGGCAAGGAGTTTTGGCTGGTAACATTGGACCTCAAGGAGGCATACCTGCATGTCCCAATCAGACAAAGCTGCAGAAGATACCTCAGATTTCTTGCAGGTTCAATTCACTATCAATTCTCTGCATTGCCCTTTGGCTTATCCACTGTGCCCAGAGTATTCACGAAATGCCTGGCATCAGTAATTGCCTACTGCAGACTTCAAGGGATACAAATTTACCCTTATTTGGACGACTGCCTGATCCAAGTGGACAGCAAGCACACTCTTCTGGAACATCTGGCTTATGTAACACGGTTACTGAATTCCCTGGGATACACAGTCAACAAAGAGAAATCCAGGCTAACACCATCTCAGAAAATAACTTTCTTGGGTGCCAACTTGGACACAAACACTCAGATGGCATATCTTACGCCAGAAAAACAGGGGCAACTAACTCAGTACTTCAAAATACTAGCAAATTGTACCAGGCTTACTGCAAGGAAAATCCTGCAGGCTTTGGGCTTCATGGCATCTTGCATTCTTTTAATCCCATGTGCAAAGTTGCATATGAGGAAACTTCAATGGTACCTAAAAAACCTATGGTCTCAACACAGCCACAGTTTGGAAACAATAATACCAATAATTCCATGTTTGCAAAAGGAATTTCTATGGTGGGCCCAAGCATGTCAAACAAACACAGGTCTCCCATTCTGCAAGCCTCAAGCAAATCAAGTCATCACAACAGACGCCTCAGATTATGCCTGGGGGGCGCACATGACAGACAGGTGCATTCAGAGCAAATGGTCCCAAAAGGAAAAGCACCTTCACATCAATCAGAAAGAAATACTAGCAGTGATAAATGCAATTACAGCCTTCAAGGACCTCCTGCATCCAGGACAATTATTGATAAGAACAGACAACACCACAGTAATGTGGTACATAAACAAACAAGGAGGAACACATTCATACCCCCTGTGCAGATTAGCCATGACACTTTGGAACTTGGCTCTGGAATGGCAAATCGAACTTCAGGCACAGTACTTGCCAGGTTTGGAAAACACGCTGGCAGACAATCTAAGCAGAAATATGACAGATCCACACGAATGGAAGTTGCATCCTCAAGTGTTTACAAAGATAATCCAAGCGTGGGGGAGGCCAGACATAGATCTCTTCGCCTCCCACAGGAATCATCAATTGGAAAAGTTCTGTTCAAGGACCTTTCATCCAAAGGCCTGGAGAGTGGACGCCCTTTCATTCAGTTGGACAGCATGGACAGTTTACGCTTTCCCACCTCTGCCTCTTCTGCCCAAGGTACTCTTGAAAGCAAGAGCAGACAGACCGAAGATGATACTGATTGCTCCAGACTGGCCAAGACAACACTGGTACCCACTCCTGAGGAGCCTAACACATACTCCTCCCTGGTCCCTACCTCTAATGCCTCTTATGCTGACTCAGCACAGCTACAAAACTCTTCACAGTCAGCTGAAAACACTCAATCTCACTGCATGGAAAATTCCTTAACACCACAACAGACCCTACTCCCCAAAGAGGTGCAGGATGTCATTTTGGAGGCCAGAAGGCCATCTACTAGAAAGGCTTACTCCGCAAAATGGAAACGGTTTTGTTCTTGGAATGAGAAAAAAAGGCCAGGACCCTAGAAAACTGAATTTGCCTCAGGTATTACAGTATCTAGCTGAGCTGCTGAACAGTGGACTTTCATTTTCCTCCATAAAAATCCATGACTCAGCCATTTCTGCAGAATTCAACACTGATCCACCCTTATTCTCTCACCCACTCTTAAGACAGTTCCTCAGAGGGGCTAAGAATATAAGACCACCAAGGAAACAACCAATACCAGCCTGGGATCTTAATTACATTCTAGAAAAATTAACATTGCCTCCCTTTGAACCAGCTGCCTCAACAGATTTGCAATATTTGTCCTGGAAAACAGCCTTCCTTCTGGCCATTACCTCAGCTCGTAGGGTTTCGGAACTACAAGCCCTCATGGCTGTGCAGCCTTTTCTCATCTTCCATCAGGACAGGGTTTCCCTTCGAACCAACCCGTCATTTATGCCTAAAGTGGTATCCAGGGTAGCTTTAAAGCAAGCCATACACTTACCTACCTTTTACCCCAATCCTCAAAACAAAGGGGAAAAGCTGCTACACTCTTTAGACATCCATAGACAGCTACGTTATTATTTGGACAGAACAAAGCCTTTCAGGAAATCAGACCAACTTTTTGTGTCCTATGCTGTAGGAGCTCAAGGGAAGCCAGTTACCAAACAGACAATTTCAAAATGGATAGGCCACTGCATACGGTTTTGTTACTCCTATCATGGAAAATCTGTCCCTACAGGCATTAGATCCCACTCCACCAGGGCCACAGCTACCTCTACAGCCTTCCTCAGAGGAGTTCCTACCAAAGATATTTTGGAGGCAGTCACTTGGAGTTCTGTGCATACCTTCACAAAACACTACCACCTGCCTTTATATTCCAAAGCTAGAGCAGGCTTTGCCACTGCTGTGTTGCAGGGCATTCTGGCTCATCCCAGTTCCACCTAGTGCCTACCACCCTGTGCGTAGCTTTGGGACTCTACCCATCTGTGATTACTGCAGCTGTATGCACGATGAACATAGTACAGTTTTGTACCTACCATAAATGTAGATGTTCGAGTGCTAATACAGCTGCAGTACAGTTTTCCCTCCCTCCTTCCCCTCTTGGTAAAGGCCTAGGGCCTAACCCCTCTTCATACAACCTGATTGGGTTATCCTTCTATGGTATATTTGCTTGCAACTACTGATTTTTGGTTATATTGCATTGCATGTATATAAATATAATTTATGTATTGCCTTCCTTCTGGGGGAACCTAACATCTGGGGCAAAAAAGACTGAAGAAAATGGCGTCGGCTGTGTCTTATATACCCCTGCCTCATTGACGTCAGGAAAGAAAGCGACAACAACCGACGCCGGACCTAGACTTTGGAATTCGGCCGACCGAGGGACCGCCTGACGGCAGAGAACCCATCTGTGATTACTGCAGCTGTAGTAGCACTCGAACATCTACATTTTTGGTAGGTACAAAACTGTACTGTATTGCATTTGTGGTCAAAGCTGAACACCGTAGTGTTGTGTGCCTTCTAAACTGTGGCAACCTCTTGTTACATTGTAGCAAACAGTTTGGTACAGTTTAAAAGTTAGAAAAAAATATTTTTAACTAAAATCTGTAGTGCTCTGTGCAGGCAGGGTATAAACTATAGCAACACTTTGCTACAGTTTCTAACAAAGTTTTTTTTTTTTTTTAAACTAAACTTGAGAACTCTATAATTCCTTGTAGGCAGGGTATGAACTGTAACAAATGTTTGCTACATTTGTACCAAGCATTTCTCTATAGATTATAAGAATACATTCTTATTTATTTGTTTAGTTAGTTTTTTAATAAAATAAAGAGGATCTGGGGCAGGGTACAGAAACAGGACCTGAATGGCTGTGCAGGAGGGGAGGTGTGTTGAGCATCTGCCCCCCTGGTTGGTGCAGCAATAGAAGGAACATGCATTTTTTTAGGGAGGGTTTTACTCTTCAATGGAAGATATGTGGGGGGGCATGGATCTTTAATAAGCTGATCAGTAGATATGCTAATACAGATACAATAAAGTGGTTTTATTTTTTGTGTTTTTTGTTTTTGCTTTGTTTTGCTGTCTTCACCAGAAGAGCTTAGGGTGTGGGGCACTGATGCATGGTACCCACACATGGTGCTGGCTGAGCCAGCTACACTTCTGAATATGATATATGGGAAATCTTGTATAAAGCCATTGAATTGTTATCTGTCTGTCTGTATCTATATGTCTGTCTATCATAGACCAGTGTAGTCCCACTAGGCTAGTGGCCTCCTTTCAGGGAAGACCTGAGGCCATATTTTTACTACTGGAGAATTTTGCCCAGACATTGGGGAACTTCCACTACACTTTTTGGTAGGTGCCGTGGGATCTTTTGTATACACGAGCTAATACCTACTCAAGCAGATGGGACTTCTGTGTAACATCTCATCCCTAGGACAGTTTGTAACATGTGGAAGGCAAGGACACCACAGAATACTTCAGATATAAAGGGACAAGTAGCATATCAGGTATGACAGTATATCAAGCCGGTAGGGAAACTTCAATGCATATAAGATGGATGGCCCACCAGTAAGCTGAGTAGAGAGACATTGGAAGAGTTGGATGAGTAGCTACTTTATAGGCATCTTGTTTCCCAAAGTGGCAGTATAATCTCATTTTTTTTTCAACTAAAAGGTGGTTCTTAACAGTGGTAAGTGGAGGATTTGTCCTTGCCACAGTGCTTTTAAGCCTTCTGTAATGACATCATGCACAGGTTAGACACTACAGTTATGACACTTTGTCTCAGTTAGTCAGTATAACAGCATGGCCAAGTAATCAATCAGTTTAGATTTCAGCACATTGACAAACACCAGTACAAAACAGGTTCTTATCGCTTATAATTTTAACTTCATTAGGGACACTAACAAGGACTGTGCTTGAAAATTAGACAAAAAACTGCTTAACTTGTGGAATATGATATCTGGATGAATTGCTAATAGTGTAACACAAGTCCCCCCAGTACAGCAGGCATGTTGTTCAGGAAGCACAAGAGAAGTGTCTGTCAGCATAAAGGAATAGTTAACAGAGCACTGAATTTACTTATAGATGCAGCTGGGGCTGTCTTAATTCCAGTTACTTTTTTCACCTAGAAGCCGCAGACTGATTTTCTATGGAATGAAGAAAAAGTGTTTTGCAGTCTGAGCAAAATGTTTATCAAGTTTTTCAGTGCTCTCTCATCCCATTTAACCCCCCCCCCCTGTTAGATCTTACTCATATGTTCCTGTGCTTTAATGTTGCAATGCTAGTAACACTATCTATTTTTTTTATTTTAACTGGTACCAGCCCCTACTGATCAACTAACCTAGGTTGAATTCCATTTGTTTGTGGGGCTTGCACATCAGATGCTTAAATGCTCATTTACAGTTTATTTACAGTTTCACTCTGCAAATGAACAGAGTTAGTGGGGAAGATGCAGAGAACGACAGCTGACTCTGCTATAGGGTGTTCATCGGAAGAGGTCACTCCATGGCAAAACCCACCTTTAACCAAAGCTCAGTCAAAAGCAGACCTCCTGAATATGCATAGCAAAAGGGGTAAAAACAGAAACCCCAACAAATGATTTAGAAATCTTCCTCAGACTCTTCTGGTGGTTTAGAAGACTTAAAGAAAATCAAAGGAGACTTCCACAAGGGTTTCAAAGCTTGTTAAATGTCCCTCTAACATCAGTAACACAAGTCAGGGGTAAGTATTGCAACATTAAACTCTGATTCTGTGGTTATTTCTGTGATCCCATCCTTTGAAATCTCTGATTAGCCTGCCAAAGGACCATTTTCCATTACCATGTAAGTACTTTTGTCTCAGTCTGAAGAAAAGACCTCGTTATTCTGTGTAGAAGAGGCTGAATCTTGCATGTTTTTTTTTTCCAGAGGACCAGTGAGTTTGCACAGAATGTGCCGGAAAGAACTAGTCTCTCATGCATGCAGTTTCCTCTCCCATGCACTTGTGCTGTCCTTTCCTTGATTTGTCTCAATCCACTGGGAACCTTCTAATCAATTGCCTGAGGCTGGTCATTCCAAGATCTAGCAGCCTGTCTGTAAAATACTTTCTCAAGCTTGTCCTGTAATGTTCTCCTTAAGAATTGCTATCACTTCTTATTTTTATTCTGTTTTTAACATTTCAGCTTCTCACCTGCCTCTTGCATTACTTATTCTTTCTCGCGCTCTAATAATGTATACATGACAACCTTTTCTTAGTCCTTCATCTTACCCCAAGTACTTTCTGTCTTAACAGTATCAATTGTCCTCATGAACCTTGACTGAGCAACCCAACAATATTTAAGCGAGACACAGCAGCCTAAATATATGGTCACCCTATTGTATCTCCTTATTATACTACCCAGATAATACTTATTCACATGAACTTTAACTTGACTGTGTATGGTGCTGCTATAAATGGCAAAATAACGTCAATGTATGTGCATTAGCTGTTCAGCACAAGCTTTTAAGTAGCAACCAGGAAATGTTTTAAGCCAAGAGGGCTACAGCCCACTAATTTATATCCCTCAAGTAAGACTGTATTATTTTTAAGGGAATGTGTTACTCTAGCAACACCTTTACCAAATGCCACTTCATTGAAATTTGTTTGCCAAAACCACTTTTCAGAGATTGTGCAAAATTCCCTTTTCTCCACTGTTGTGCTTGGGGTAGGTATATTTACATTTTAGGGATGTTTCTGGTGGGGGAACTGCAGGGAAACTGGAAAATTAAATTTGATTTGAGGTTCACTGAATGTGATTTTGGTGACGTGTTTGTACTAAAATGGAATTTAGTGAAGTGGTGCTGATCTATGGACATTGAGTTTTAATGTCATGAATATGGAATCCCTGTCTACCTTTTCATCTGTGGTTGTACAACCTCAGATTTAAAATATTTTAGCATAAAGGGTTTGCTGTAGCTCTTGCATTAAATGGTGCAAATGTAGAGAAAAATAAACCACAGTCAAGGATAATCAAAATAGCGTACACTCCTTTATTGTCCGCTTTCGTCAACAGACTTCATCAGAATAAAAAGCATCTCTACAAACAAGATATATATAACAATACTAATCAACAAATAATTGAACAATTAACTTAAATGATTAATTAAAAATTTTTTTTTAAAAAGACAGAGTCAAGAAAAACCAGAAATGATGTCAGCATTCTTATTAACAGACAAACCCCTATATTTTAAAAAACATTTTACATTTATGGAGTCATTTAAACCTGGATACACATCTGATTTCAACTTAATTTGCCAAAGAGTCTCCCGTTGTTCCAAATAATTTTTGAAATCCCTCCCTCTAAGATCACAATGTGCAACTTCTAATACTGAAAATACAAATTTCTTGAAAACAGAACAACTAACAGAATGCCTAAACAATGCATTGGTCCCATCTTTCTGACGAATAGCATAAACATGCTCCCTAATATGCACTTTTAGGTGCCTAGTGGTCATCCCCACATAAAAAGCAGGACAACCAGAACATAAACTAATGTAAACAACACCTTTCGTGTTGCAATTCACAAATGATGGCACCCCTATAATTTTCTGATGGGTATCGATGTTGCTATACGGACCCTCAGATATGTATCGACACATGTTACATTGTTGACAAGAATTCATTCCTTTTTTATCAGTAGGAATGGTAACCAAATTATTGTCATGAAATTCTAGAATTTTCTTTAAACTGTTGTTGTTCTTTGAAACAAAAAAAGGTTTATCACCCAGCACTTTATATAAGTTCAAATTACCTCTGATAATCCTCCAGTTGTTCCTTAATATTTGCTGAATATGCTGACTATCAAGTGTCATCTCAAGAGCGCAAATCAAATTTGTGTCCATGTTTTTATTAGAAGAAACACTGTCAGAGTTCAGCTCTGTTTTAGCAGTATAATCCAACAATGGCTTATAATCATTTGTATGTTTGTTTTTGATCTCATCACTAACTTTTAATAAATCAGGTTTAAAATATCCTCTGTCCACAAACAACTTAATGATAAATTCTAACTCATGAATAAAATCCATATATTTTGAAGTCATACGACTTGCTCTTATAAATTGCCCTCTAGGGATGTTTTTAACAACATGTCTAGGGTGGTTGCTTGTGTAATGCAAATAACTATTGTTAAACGTCACCTTGCGAAAAATGCGGCTATGTAATCTGTAGTCTTCTGAGTCCCACCAAAGAAACACGTCTAAAAAATTGACTTTTAATCCAACACAATCTTTGGTAAATTTAAGGTAGTTGGACAATGAATTAATTTCAGAGAGAAATAAATCAGCAGTATTTAAATTACCTTCAGTGATGAAAAACAAATCATCAACGTAACGGCAAAAAAAGGAAATGTTACATTTCTTTTTTAAATGGGGTAAAAATTCATACTCCCACCAGGCCATAACCAGGTTGGCATACGCTGGAGCGGCAGGAGACCCCATTGCAACTCCCCTCTTTTGCCTGTAATAAGTTTTCTCTAAAATGAAATAATTGTTCTCTAAGATTATATCCAAAAAAACACAAATGGTGGATATGACACTTGTTGTAAGTCCATAGTTCTTTTTGGATAAAAGACAGCATACAGCTTCAACACCTTCAAAATGAGGTATACAAGTATACAAAGATACCACATCAATCGTTAACATAATATGTTTCTGGTAGTCAAATTCTCCACTTAGCACATATGTATTTAACTTGCTCAAAAAATGCCATGAGTCTCTAACAAATGAGACTTCTTTTTTCAAACATGGTCCCAATACAGCATCTATAGCAAGAGAAATACCTTCAGTTACAGAATGCGGAGAGGAGACAATTGGCCTAATGGGAGGATTCCTCAAACACTTGTGGGTTTTAGGAATCCCAAAAATGACGCCAATTCTGGGTTGTTGTATAGTGCAAAAATCAAAAATCTCATAATCAATATCACCAGACATAAGAGCGTCATATAAATATGAATTAATGTTTCGTTGTTTCTGTAAAATTTGATGGAAACTAATAATTTCATATTCTTCAGTGTTGTTTAGAATCTCAAACATCTTAGCCTTATATAATTCTTGTTCCATAATGACAGTATTGCCACCTTTATCACTTTTCATAAACCTAAAAATTTTACATAAACTCTTTTAAATTGTAAAGGGCTTTTGTTTCATCAGAATTTAAGTTAGAATGAGTGTTTGGTCTAGTTTTAAACATCTGTTCTAAATCTTGAATACACAATTCTTCGAATACTCTAATAGTATGATGTAATGAAGGAGTAAAAGAAGAAGATTTAACCAAAACTTTGTTCTTAACAGGAATGTCATTCATAATATAAAATAAATTCAACTTCCTTGTGTATTTTTTAATTTCTACAACAGTATTACTGTAATTGGCTCTAACACCAGGGACAAAATTCAATCCATAACTTAGAATTTTTAACTCAGTGTCACTGAAACAGTAATTACTTAAATTAACAAGACCAAACTTTTCAATAACAAAATCTATGTTTCATCCCCCGAAGATCCTGAGGCAAGAAAAGTCCGTCTTCTTGTCAAAATAGTCTGTTTCTTTGATTCTTCTTGTTGAAAAAAACAGAAGTAGAACCTTTTGTAGCTAATTTAGAAACAGTCCCCACTTTGTTTTTGACATTGCTATCTTTGTTAGAAGCTATGACAGCTTCCTCTTCAATTATATCACCTCGGTCAACAATGTTCGCACCCTCAGAAGTTAAATCAACAGTAGAAGATTCACTGCCTTTGATATCACCACAAGGAGCAAGAGGCGACTCTTGCTCAACCCTCCTACTAGTGAAAATGCGTTGACCAGCAGTGTTAGACTTGGAAGTCACTGAACTATAAGTTCTATTTTTGCCATAACTTAAATCTTGCCCATAGTTGCCAATAAAACGTTGATTAGCAACATCATTGGTGTTATTAGTAACATTGTACCTCTTGTTGGCAAAATTCTCATAAGAAGTTTGATTTTGATATGCCGCAGTGTCCCGCGCTAATTTAGATAGCTTCCGCCCAATGACTTCATTACAATGATTTTCAACTTCAACACATAGTGAATTGAAAAATTCAGTATAAGTGTCACCAAAAAACATTGCTTTTAAATTGCTTTCAATACTAGCGATCTCATCTTTAAGAAAACCCATTTTAACATTATTAATGTCAATGAGTAATCTAAGTAAACGTAAGCCTGTATCATTAAAAAAGGCTACTAGATTTTCAAAAAACGGATGATCAACAAAAACACCATTGGGACATTTAAAGAATCTTAGTCCCTTGGGGACTATGCTTAATTCTATGCAACGTAAAAAATAACAATTTTCCAGTTCTAAAGAGCGGTACCTTTTAAGAAGCTTCAATAATAATTCACGCTTCTTGTTAATGTCCACACTGTTCACCTTCCTTGGATGGTTGCCTGAATCACTAAATGGATTGTCCGAGAACTCCAGAAAGTGTTCAACCGAATTGTAGCAAGTAAGCGTACTTTTGTCCTCACGCAAGTTAGAGCGTTCTTTAGCCAAACGATGTGATCCAAGGAAGGTGAACAGTGTGGACATTAACAAGAAGCGCAAATTATTATTGAAGCTTCTTAAAAGGTACCGCTCTTTAGAACTGGAAAATTTTTATTTTTTACGTTGCATAGAATTAAGCATAGTCCCCAAGGGACTAAGATTCTTTAAATGTCCCAATGGTGTTTTTGTTGATCATCCGTTTTTTGAAAATCTAGTAGCCTTTTTTAATGATGCAGGCTTACGTTTACTTAGATTACTCATTGACAATAACAATGTTAAAATGGGTTTTCTTAAAGATGAGATCACTAGTATTGAAAGCAATTTAAAAGCAATGTTTTTTGGTGACACTTATACTGAATTTTTCAATTCACTATGTGTTGAAGTTGAAAATCATTGTAATGAAGTCATTGGGCGGAAGCTATCTAAATTAGTGCGGGACACTGCGGCGTATCAAAATCAAACTGCTTATGAGAATTTTGCCAACAAGAGGTACAATGTTACTAATAACACCAATGATGTTGCTAATCAACGTTTTATTGGCAACTATGGGCAAGATTTAAGTTATGACAAAAATAGAACTTATAGTTCAGTGACTTCCAAGTCTAACACTGCTGGTCAACGCATTTTCACTAGTAGGAGGGTTGAGCAAGAGTCGCCTCTTGCTCCTTGTGGTGATATCAAAGGCAGTGAATCTTCTACTGTTGATTTAACTTCTGAGGGTGCGAACATTGTTGACCGAGGTGATATAATTGAAGAGGAAGCTGTCATAGCTTCTAACAAAGATAGCAATGTCAAAACAAAGCGGGGACTGTTTCTAAATTAGCTACAAAAGGTTCTACTTCTGTTTTTTTCAACAAGAAGAATCAAGGAAACAAACAGACTATTTTGACAAGAAGCCGGACTTTTCTTGCCTCAGGATCTTCGGGGGACGAAACATAGATTTTTTATTGAAAAGTTTGGTCTTGTTAATTTAAGTAATTACTGTTTCAGTGACACTGAGTTAAAAATTCTAAGTTATGGATTGAATTTTGTCCCTGGTGTTAGAGCCAATTACAGTAATACTGTTGTAGAAATTAAAAAATACACAAGGAAGTTGAATTTATTTTATATTATGAATGACATTCCTGTTAAGAACAAAGTTTTGGTTAAACCTTCTTCTTTTACTCCTTCATTACATCATACTATTAGAGTATTCGAAGAATTGTGTATTCAAGATTTAGAACAGATGTTTAAACCTAGACCAAACACTCATTCTAACTTAAATTCTGATGAAACAAAAGCCCTTTACAATTTAAAGAGTTTATGTAAAATTTTTAGGTTTATGAAAAGTGATAAAGGTGGCAATACTGTCATTATGGAACAAGAATTATATAAGGCTAAGATGTTTGAGATACTAAACAACACTGAAGAATATGAAATTATTAGTTTCCATCAAATTTTACAGAAACAACGAAACATTAATTCATATTTATATGACACTCTTATGTCTGGTGATATTGATTATGAGATTTTTGATTTTTGCACTATACAACAACCCAGAATTGGCGTCATTTTTGGGATTCCTAAAACCCACAAGTGTTTGAGGAATCCTCCCATTAGGCCAATTGTCTCCTCTCCGCATTCTGTAACTGAAGGTATTTCTCTTGTTATAGATGCTGTATTGGGACCATGTTTGAAAAAAGAAGTCTCATTTGTTAGAGACTCATGGCATTTTTTGAGCAAGTTAAATACATATGTGCTAAGTGGGGAATTTGACTACCAGAAACATATTATGTTAACGATTGATGTGGTATCTTTGTATACTTGTATACCTCATTTTGAAGGTGTTGAAGCTGTACGCTGTCTTTTATCCAAAAAGAACTATGGACTTACAACAAGTGTCATATCCACCATTTGTGGTTTTTTGGATATAATCTTAGAGAACAATTATTTCATTTTTGAGAAAACTTATTACAGGCAAAAGAGGGGAGTTGCAATGGGGTCTCCTGCCGCTCCAGCGTATGCCAACCTGGTTATGGCCTGGTGGGAGTATAAATTTTTACCCCATTTAAAAAAGAAATTTAACATTTCCTTTTTTTGCCGTTACATTGATGATTTGTTTTTCATCATTGAAGGTAATTTAAATACTGCTGATTTATTTCTCTCTGAAATTAATTCATTGTCCAACTACCTTAAATTTACCAAAGATTGTGTTGGATTAAAAGTCAATTTTTTAGACGTGTTTCTTTGGTGGGACTCAGAAGACTACAGATTACATAGCCATATTTTTTGCAAGGCGACGTTTAACAATAGTTATTTGCATTACACAAGCAACCACCCTAGACATGTTGTTAAAAACATCCCTAGAGGGCAATTTATAAGAGCAAGTCGTATGACTTCAAAATATATGGATTTTATTCATGAGTTAGAATTTATCATTAAGTTGTTTGTGGACAGAGGATATTTTAAACCTGATTTATTAAAAGTTAGTGATGAGATCAAAAACAAACATACAAATGATTATAAGCCATTGTTGGATTACACTGCTAAAACAGAGCTGAATTCTGACAGTGTTTCTTCTAATAAAAACATGGACACAAATTTGATTTGGCCTTTGAGATGACACTTGATAGTCAGCATATTCAGCAAATATTAAGGAACAACTGGAGGATTATCAGAGGTAATTTGGACTTATATAAAGTGCTGGGTGATAAACCTTTTTTTGTTTCAAAGAACAACAACAGTTTAAAGAAAATTCTAGAATTTCATGACAATAATTTGGTTACCATTCCTACTGATAAAAAAGGAATGAATTCTTGTCAACAATGTAACATGTGTCGATACATATCTGAGGGTCCGTATATCAACATCGATACCCATCAGAAAATTATAGGGGTGCCATCATTTGTGAATTGCAACATGAAAGGTGTTGTTTACATTAGTTTATGATCTGGTTGTCCTGCTTTTTATGTGGGGATGACCACTAGGCACTTAAAAGTGCGTATTAGGGAGCATCTTTATGCTATTCGTCAGAAAGATGGGACCTATGCATTGTTTAGGCATTCTGTTGTTCTGTTTTCAAGAAATTTGTATTTTCAGTATTAGAAGTTGCACATCCTGATCTTAGAGGGGGGGATTTCAAAAATTATTTGGAACAACGGGAGACTCTTTGGCAAATTAAGTTGAAATCAGATGTATATCCAGGTTTAAATGACTCCATAAATGTAAAATGTTTTTTAAAATATAGGGGTTTGTCTGTTAATAAAAATGCTGACATCATTTCTGGTTTTTCTTGACTCTGTCTTTTAAAAAAAAAAAAAAAAAAAATTTTTAATTAATCAATTAAGTTAATTGTTCAATTATTTGTTGATTAGTATTGTTATATATATCTTGTTTGTAGAGATGCTTTTTATTCTGATGAAGTCTGTTGACGAAAGCGGACAATAAAGGAGTGTACGCTATTTTGATTATCCTTGACTGTGGTTTATTTTTCTTTGAATTTTATGGTGCAAATGTAGACTCAGACTTTTGCAAAATCTCAGGGTATATGAAGGACTATAATCTTTGTTTTTATATTGATAAAGCATTCCCTGCTTATGTAAGCTTCATTTTTGTTTTCTTTCACTCACGTAACTGTCGAAATGATATCATCTCAGGTTACCATGTGCTTCATGTTCAGTAATCTATGCGTGCTATATTTACAATGCCCGTCTTCTGCTTCTGTGGTATTATTATCATTATTATTATTTTTACAGTGTATTAGCCTTGTTTTTCAGTCACTTTTCAGTATGCTAAGCATCAGTGGTGTTTCCCAACCCACCCCTAGTAATGACAGCTGTTCTTGTATGTGAAGAATGTATATATGTTTGTCTTATCCCTTTTTACTGGTTTTTGCTCACTGTCATGAGCTGCCATTATTAGTCTTACATCCTGTGTTTACCCTCAGAGCTGTTTTCATCTGGATGCTGTAGTCTTTTTTTCCCATTATGTGTCTGTTCTAACAATTTTCTAGGTTTTTCATTATAACAATGCACTTTCTAACTCTTCCTTTATTATATAGTTTGTACTTTTGTCTCATTGTGTTAAAGCTGTTGTTCTTCAGCAGTCTTTAATTATCATATGTAAAGATGCATATGATAAAAATGCAATGCTAATAAGGAATGTAATGGAATCAGGCGACACAGATCCTTTAAGACAGACTTGCACTATTTTTTCGAACTGTCCTGAAAGATGTATCCTATCCATGAAGTTTATGCCATAGTGCTCCTTTCTCTGTTACAGAGCATCTCTTCCTCTTCCAGTCTTCATGTAAAGTCATTAGATGTTAAGTTGAGAAGCTAAATTTTACAGTCTAAATGTATAGCATTTAATCATCTCCGAAATCTCTTTCATGAGAAATTTTGAAGTACATGAAAACAGTGCAGTTAGTCTTGCATTCTTATCAAAACAGCCTAGTCCCATGTTTGCAGACTGGCAGCAGATACCTGGTGATGAGTGCTTCAAAGGAATACTATTGTGTACATTTCATTACCCAGCATTTATTTTATTTACATTTTAGTTACAGGGTTAGCCCTACTGGGCAGTGCCCTTTTTTAGAGCGAACCAGATAGGAAGCATAAAATACAGTGACAATGCTTAATAAAGAAACAATATACCTTAGTAATATCAAAATCAATAGTAGACACTGTTTCATCTACTTAACATTCAGAGTACTTAGTTGCCCTGGACAGGACATACTAAGTGACGATTGTAACTGAACCGTTTTTTTTTTTCCTTCTTTTTTTTGTTAACCAAGTGGCAGTATTAGTGAAGCATCCTGTTTACGTAAGAAGAGAGTACACAATTTTCATCCTTCTCTGTTTTACATTATAGCAAAACATGGACAAATGTACTCCAGTCCAGATGACACCCTGTTTCATGTATGCCTTTCACACTATCCTTAGAACGAAATAGGATTCATTTCGCATAATTTTTTGGCCTAGACAAACCGTAGTACATATTGCTCCACATATCTTGATACCCTCCAGTAATTTTTTTTGCATCCTCTGCAGAAGTAACTCTAAAGCAAGGTATAGTGCATTTGATTTTCAAATCTCCATGCCCACATAATGGTTAATTTGATAGGAAGTGATTCCTTAAACAGTTGTGTGCAAGTGCCAGCCGTTGCAAAATAACTCGGACTTCCATCAAGTAGATCTTATCGGTCAGCATGTAACATATTTTCTTCATGGGTAAACACACAAGTGATTTGACCACTGGGTTTCTCAACCTTGCAAATTGTAGACTCAGTTTTTGCATATTTTCAGTACATTCATACTCTCTTCCTACTTTAGGTCTATTTATATACCCTTTCAATAAACCTGCCTTCTGTGACTCAAATTTACTTATTTTTTTATTTTTAAGCTCTGTTTGTTAATGCCTTCTAAATGTAAACGCATAATGAAATCTCATATCACTCAGTGCCCCGACCTTTAATCTCAGCTTTGTAAAAGAATCATGTTTTTCTTCTGTCTGAGCTAGCATTGTTATTCAGCTTATTTTTTTTTATCTTAGTCAAATATTTATTTTCTTAGGAGGTATAACCTCAATTCAGAGACTCTCAGCATTACAAGCCCTGATGTATAAGACGTCTTACGCTGTTTCATGTGAGCAGTTTTATTGTTAGCTGACAAAATTGGCTTTAGCATTTGCTTTAAATGTGAGTGTGTTTGCCTACTTTCAACCCTGCTATTTTCAACCATGTAATGCAAATCAATACGGGATGCTTAGTATGTGAGAATTCACAAGTAGAGTACTGTTTTGAAGAACTGACTTAGTAGAAAAATCTGACCATTTATTTGTGCCATCTCCTTCAAGGTAAGTGTGTTCCACTTTCAGTGTTTTGTAAATGTGTGTAGTTCACAAAAGTCTTTGGATAAAACATTCCTAAAGAACGCTAACAAGGTAGCAGTGAAATTAATGAAGTGAATCTCTGCTGTTGTATAGTCTTTCATTATATATGATGTTATAAACAAGGGTACAATATGGCACCATGATTAAGGCTAAATCATTGCCCTCTCACTCACATTCCGATCCTAATTGTTTGTAAAATCTCCCATTTTACATATTGCCTTTTCTGTCTTGTCCATGGACTTCTCTGTATATCTACCCATGCTATCTCCCTTCTCTCTTCTCACATGGCTCCATGGCAAGCCTTTTTTCCCCTTCCTGTTATTTTCTGCAGTGTGTTTGTTGCAAACATGCAAAGGGTTGGAACTGTAAAGTTTAGGCTTAAGGGTATTATGGGTGGAGGATCTTTTAATGGAGGAGAGAGAAAGTGTTTCACATTTTATGTTGTAAGGAAGGAATATGGATTGTGTAAATGGGAAGTGTAATAGTTTTGCTAGACAAGAGAAAACAAATAATGTTTTCATTTCTTGAGCTGATTTTAACAGTCTGTGTCTGTTTTAGATAAGGTCTTTAAGTCTATATTAGTGATTCTAGTTGTGATGTGCCTTTTAAATGAGGAGATGCCAACAAGTCTGCGTATATTTGACCAGAAGGCCAGTTTGCATTCCATCAGGTGATAGGATGCTTATGTTTAGACTTGTGAGTTTGTTGACAACACCAGCATAGGGAATCATACGAAAGGTTTTAATGAGGTCCATGTAGGCAGTATGGACAGAATGACCTTTGTTGATGTTTACATTTTCAAATAAGAAAACCAGATTTGAGACAGGATCTACTTTTCATAAAGCCAGATCAGTTAGAGCGTATTTTTACAGCTACAGTTTTCTGTAAAGCATATATTAACAGCTGAAGTGAAACTGTTTACCAGAATTATGTAGACCAATCTTTATATGAAAAACAAGGATGAGTTATACTGCAACACTACCTAAACAAACAGGAAAATGTTCTCATATTTGGCCAGTGAAGTATTGCTGTTATACATGTAAAGGTAGAAATTTAAGACCGTATTAAGACAGGCGAAATTTGTTTGCCTTGCTAGATCTTTGAAATGGCATCTGGTAATCACAGATGAATGAGCAGAACTGCTATACTTGCTTGCAGTTTTCACCCCTGACAGGTGTATGGGAAGGACTGGGATTTTTCTAAGGACCACAGATTTGAAAATTTAATGAAAAAGTGATCTTCACCTCATTTTTGTTTAAGATCGCGTAAATGAATGGAGAAAGACTTTTTAGCAGCGTCATTTTGCACAGATCAGAATAATTTAGTTAGAAAATAGTGACATTGACTTCAGGGACTAAGGTGCCGGAGACTCATACCAGAATCACTGAAACTAAATGTAGGGGAAAAAACCTTGTTTATTATATCTCAGCCATTTCATATTATAGGCACATGAATTGCACTTGGGAGGGGAACGTTAAAGCAGTCCTCATGCCAGCCATGTTGATATAATAAAAAAACACTTAAAGGGATTCTGGAGCACCAGTATTGCACCAAATGCTAATGGATGTACTTCTAAACATCAAAATACACAAATTTGAATGGCTAACAATCACTTCCAAAAGATCAAAACAATGAAAAAACAAAACACTTGAGTTTTTGCAGGGAGGCAAGCCCCTCTGCACCCCCTACCCCTGCTAATTATATATACAAACTCCAAGATTGCTGTAGAGTGGGGAAAACACAAATTCCCTGATCCCCACTGTGCATAGTCTTACACGGACTTAACACTGGCAGAAGTGATTGAATGAGTTTTGATCACTTCTGCCGATGTTGCATTTTTGAGATTACAAGTGTTGAATTTTATGGAGTGGTTCCATGTAAATTAATTATGAAAATGATATACTATTTTTCTTATGCTATGTGCTATGTAGAGGAGTGCAACAAAAATAATTATTGTTATACTTCGTGACTCTCCTGTTTGTTTTATTGATCTTCATTGTACATTTAGTGACATGTTTTGTTTCTATTCATTAGGGCAAGGGTGAATACACAATGGAGTACTGCAGATACCAGCCTTGTTTACCAAGTTCACAGGAAGAGCTAATCAACAAATATCTTGAAGCAACAGGCCAACTCCCTGCCAAAAAGGGAAAAGCAAAAAGCTGAATGTAAAAGCCAATCTCTCATTCTTTTGTGAACTGCATTTCAACTCTAGCTGTGTAAATCTGTCCCATATTTTGAACATTCTGAGAGATGGTGCCATTACTAGTACTAGCTGTGACTGATGGCACTTTTGAAGAACTATGAAGGTATTTCTTACTGCTCTGACCATTTGTACCAGCACTAAATTTGCAGGATGAATGCTTCCATCATCAGGAAGGTCTTGTATGTTCTTACTGAAATAAGTTCAGCAAGATTTCTCTCATCATTTGTCAAGCAGAGAAGAACTTCCGTCAAATCAACTTCATGGCACTAATAACTTATTATGTACAGAACGTTCATAAACTTTTATGTAGATATTTTAACTCAAACAGCATACAGATTTTCAGGAATTTGAATGTGTTGCAGTAATCTGATGAACACCTATCTTAAAGCAATGCCCCTCCTAATGGACCAGCATCATGGCTTCCAGCTGAATATAGTCAGTAACTAGAATATCAGTCTTATGGATTCATTGTTGTTTAAAGTAACATATTTCTCCATTCCAGTCTGAGTTGTATTGTACATGTTTTTATGCTATGTTGGGAAATGTTTGCCTTTGTTCCCATAACATTTTGTTAAGTTATCTGTGAGTAATGCACCACCTTATGGTCATTTGACATTCAGCTTGTTGCCCTCATTTCAAGAAAGTTTTGTTAGTAAGCCAGTTGTATTTGCTTGAACTCTTGTCCTACTTGAGAAGGTTCTCATTCAGTTTTTGCATCAAAATATTTTAGGGAGATTCCCCTCTCTGAAACCATTTTTTGTCATCAGTGTTAGCAAGAATGAAAATCAGAGATTGGAATCCATTTTCATCATCCAAACCGAGTCTACTTTTTTTAATGATCCTTCTTAAAAAATCAGTCCATTTATTATTTTAAATTTAGAAAACTATTTACTTGGCTGTAAACTGAATTTGCACTATTTTGTCTGGTGGAAACGCATTCTTTAGTCTTGTGTACTGTAAATGGCACCTTGAACAAACATGGTCTGTTTTGTCTTGTCCTTAACCACCAGTCCAACACTTGCACCTTTTGTAAGGCATTTATTGCCAGTACTTACCAATTCATGAAAGCCTGTCTGGAAAACTTAAAAGACAAGTAATCTCCGTGGTATCCCCGAAGTCTCAAAGCATCCCACTAAAGTGTAGTGGGTCCAAAAAGAAAACAGTGTAAGAAACTTCTCTGTGTGGAAGATTTTCAGTCCATATATTTCTAGTTAATTATTGTATATTAATCAGATCAGACAATAGTAGTAGAAGTAGCGAACGTAAACTCGTCTTAAGTCAAAACAAAACAAAAAGTAATAATAGAAAATATATAATTGTACAGCATTACTAAGTATTCGAAAGCAAGGCAAGCAGTCTGTTTCCAGTCAAAAATCCTTTATTACTTATTTAATTTTTTTTTTGTAATGCCCATCTCTTTCAAACATGCAGGGCTGACCATCACATGTGGGCTTGTAATGGTACTGTGATGAAGGAAACTTCCCCACTTCTGTGATGGCACATCCCTTTTTGTCTACTTGCCTACCACAGCAATGGCTTCTTCATAGCACTCTTGTCACCACCAGGGCTTGTGAGATGTCTGTGCCCCATATATGCCACTTCATCCTCCCCTTCCCTGCTGGAAATGTCAAACAGGAAATGATTCATCACTCCTCTTCCTCTCAGCCAGCTCCAGCAGGTGCCCAAGCCACTATTTGAGTTTTGGGTCACATGTAGTTTAATCAGGGCTTCATCCCTGTACACATGGAGCTGTGTAGCATTTCATAAACTTGACAGCATTCACCTTTTTTGCAACTCATCTCCCTATGATCTTTATTTCTGGATGTTATACCTAAAAATGAAAACATGTTTGTGGAAGAAGCCCCTTTTTCAGCCATATTCTCTTCAAAGTCTTTGGATTTCTGTATAAATGTATTTTAACTAAGCTTCTTCAGTCTTGGATCTGTAAATTCTGTCATATTTCCGGTCCTGTCTTTATTTTGTAAAATGTCATCAGCATACACCATAGCCAGAAAAATGGTTCACCTGTGATGCATCACAAACCAAATGATTGAAAGTCTGTTTCTTGATGTCAAGTAATAAAGAACAGAACTCACCTCACCTGTGCCTCTGCATTAGTTGGCACCATCATTTTATTCCTTGTGCAGGGGGCTTTTCTTCCCATCCCCTCACTTTATATAGGTCACTTAGTGCTAAAAGGAGAAACTCCCCCATATATTGTGCAGGGATCTCAGACAAACAACATTCCCTGCAATGTCTGCATTAAATGAGTTAACCTATGAGCAGGTACAATTTTAAACAAAGGTACTCAGGCAGTTAGAACATGATCAAATGGTTGTCTGTCATTAGTAGACAAAGAATGACTAATCATGCATAGCCTCAATTAATCATGCACCTCCATTAATGTCTAAAGACAATAAAATATCCTGTAACATTTTTGGCTAGCTTCATTTGAACATTTTAACTATTCTTATAGCTTTTTCTTAAATTTTCCCCAATAGTGAATGCATTAATGTTCCACAGAGTAGTAATGACTATAGCTTATGCTGTCTTTGCATGGTACATTGTTAGCATTCTTTAAATCTTCAAATGAGATCTTTTGATCAGTGTCTTGTGCCTCTGATCTTCTTAAACCCAGGGCTGACCTTAAGGATAGGTAAACTTGATGGATGTCTGATAGCATTTGGCTAGAGACACAAAAGTAATTAATGCTTGTAGCAAGTGTGTCTTTCCACAGACCAGTAATAAGCTGGAGCTGATGTGTAGGAGTGCTTCTCCATCCACTGCCTTCACTCATTACTGCTGATAGTACGGGAAGGTTGCCTTCTTGTATTCTTGAAGTGCACATCCCTCATCCTTGTCCAACAATGGCCATTTTTAGTGGCTGTTATGTCTCCGTGGACATGCATTTGCCATCTGTTCTGCACTGAGACATTCCCTCAGAAAGTGTTATATAACCTTTGAAAAATCACTCTTTGTTGGTTGGCATGATTGCATCTGGCTATAGAGCATGATGATTTGTACTGGTGAACTGCACTGCATCTCTGTGCATTGACTGGAGTCTGCATTGGCTGCATGTATTTGTTTGGCAGATTCTTTAGTAGGACACACTCTATTCCTCCTCTATTGATGATTTTGGTGTGATAACAAATGTTGTTGTGTCTTTTGGCTTTTCCCGGTTAGGGGTCGCCACAGTGGAACTCCAGTCCGCTAATGATTGGCAGTAGATTTTTACGTACTGAGTTGCTGCCCTGATGCACAACCTTCAACGAAGGCATGCCCATTCACGCATATCTCCACACAGCAGACGCTCTAGCTGAGAATGGTGTGATAACAAATATTGTTTATTTTCTACTGCTGACTTTAAAAAAAAGTTTTATCTAAGGAGCACCAGTGCAGGGAACACAGGGCAGGACTTGGGAACTATAGGGAGTTATTCACACTGTACTATTGCAGGCTGAAACTAGGATAATTAGATACAAACTTTATGTATCTGTATTGTTTGGGTTATAAACTCTTAGTATTCCCTGGTTCTTCTGTTAGCAAGTAATTAGATACGGATATTCAACTGCAGTGCATCATAAGAGGGTTACTGCACTCCTGAGGCAGTCGTCCTTTAGATGAGATGTTAAACCAAGGTACCATGTTGATGGTAGCGCAGGAGGATGTAAAATATCCTATGTCATCTTTCGAAAAGAGGACGGAAGTTGCCCAATGCCCTCACCAAAATTTCCCCTAGTAGCAGAAATATCACCTCTGGTATCCCCTGAAGAGATACCACAAGCTATTGGGGCTAACTTGGCCAACAAAGGATAAATTAATTAAGTAAATACAAAAAAATACAAGCTTAGCAGAAGGTGGGGTGGAATCCATTCTTTCATTCAGGCTTAGCCCTTCTTTATAAAGGAAAAGAACATATAACCATTTTACAGAAAATGTACTGAGATGTAAGAACTACCACATTAGTCTTGTTTTTTTGTTGTTGTTTTTAGGCTTTTTATAGAGAAGAGAGACAAAGTTAACTTTTTTTTCTTTTCCTTTTAAGTTTAAAGGAGAGAGTGTAGGCAATTACTAGGGTCTTGTAATGACCTAACTTTTTCTCTGGCATTAAGATGACATCAGAGTCTGTCAGGTGTATTTATTATGTGTAAGCATAGTTTTGTTTTCCAGCTGAACTAGATAGTATTGCATAAAATATAGAAGGTAAAGGCAGAAGCATTCTTCTCACGTGGGATGGAAGAGGTGTGTTTAATCTTAGCAAATGCTTTAAGTGCAGGCATTTACACTTAAAATGCACCCCATCTATTGAATGTTATTTGCTGTCAACAGTAGTTGCTTTCCGCTGAGGCAATAACTATACCAATCTGCTTAAGTATTAAGACAACATGGGGTTATATGCCATGCAGTATTTTGTCTAGAGTTCTGTTTCACCTAAGGATGACCCTTTTTTTTTCATCTGAAGTGCATCAAACTTTTACTTCAAAAAGTATGCTGTCACTTTTTTTTCCATGAGCCTCCCTTTATTGTAGTCCATTTCCATAACATTATTTTATTGCTCTTCATATTCAAATTTGCAGAAAAGGGAAAGCTTCATTTTTATTATACAAGGTAAATATCTGCCATTAAATTTTTGCCAACTTTTGTTTTCGTAGACAAAAAGTTGCAATCTATTGTACACATCATGTAGTTCTCCTGTCTTATTTTTTTCCTATAGCAGCTGTAAGGAGCAAGTCTTCACCGCTCTTTCCAATATAGTACCATTCTGAAAACTGAAACCTGTTTTAGGCATTCACATAAGACACTTCTAGATGTTCTCTGTCAAGGTGATCATGATCCATGAAAAATCTTTGTACATTAGTTCCCTCCATATCCAAGTACTGGCCTAGTAATTTTTGAAGATCACCTCCTCCTTTGTTCAGTCCTTGTAGTATGAATGACCTCACAGTATCCTTTTATATCATTAAAAGTAAATTCATTCAGTTTGAAGGTCTATTTAAAATTAGAAGATGTCTGATAATGGGCTCATGCCTGGCAGTTTGAAATTGCAACCCCAACATGTACTAGATTTCAAGTACATCCTAGCATACTTCTTAAGCACAGCAGTTTACAAGAGGTTTACCAGGAATTCTCTTAGAGAACTATGCATATTGGCACATTTCTAAAACTGAATTTTTTTCAAAATACTGAAAAATGCAACGTCTCAGCTGCTTTGCTTTGGTGGTCCAGGTGACCATGTCCTAGGGCTTGTGTGGTCGGAAGCATTGTCCCTTTTGAGAAAAGGGAGGTTTGCATTTGCTTTTTTTCCAAGCTGTACAGCTTTAGATGATTCTTCCCTAATAAGAGGTTTGCAACTTAGTTCTAACAGTGCCACTTTGAGTCTGTCAAATCTCATTCCCAGTGCTTCTTACACTGGCCTGGGTTCATCACTCTAATCCCAGACAATCTAAATTCAGTGGAACCATCTTAAAGTCAGGGTTCAGCCATACACCTTTGACTGAAAATGCTGAAGATCTTTTCTTGCATTTCAGGTCGCAGCCAGAGTCCTGTACACAGTGTCTCCGAGGTCTCCATAGGTCTTCTGCCGTGTCAAAAGTATCAGAATCTGTGAAACAGTATCATAGTACTGTTTGTCTATTTCTGTGTTTGGACTGAAACGTTTCAAGGTTAAAATTCATCTTTAAACTACTGCTGCATTTCACCATCTGATAGAAATTACGTTACTAGTACATTTAGATGTAAATTGGATCTTTGTGAGGGTCATATTTTTTATTTGACCTTCCTCCTCCTTGGGATTTTAGCAGTGCACTTTAATGAGAGTTAGATGTTACATGCAAAGTAGTTTAAGAACTGTATCAGTAACAAGTGTAATTATACGGAGATAATTAGAGTATTTGTGCTTCATACTTAGCAGTAGTTAACTCAGATGGCATTCTGGCCAGTCCTCTAGTCAGCATCCCATCAACCAAAGTTGAGGGGGACAGATGTAAAGTATTTCATAGCTGAGGACCAAAAAAGGAAAAAAATGCATATATCCTAAACTGTAGCAAGGATATTCTTGGTATTTTATGCAGTTCCTAACAAACATACACACACACACACCACATTCACTTACTGACACTTAAAGCAAATCATTTGACCAGTCATGATCCACAGTTTCAGATTGCAGATGCTTAAATGACTCCATTGCTGCACTTGTATCTGTTCGCCCAAGGGCCACTGACTTGTGGGGACTAATTGGTACATTTACCATTGTGCAGTAGTGCCCCTAATAGCTTGCAACCAGAGCTGCTGCTCCTTCACCCCACTCCAGCTATGGCTCAGAGTTTGTAAAACAAAGTAACTATGCATGTTCCAAAGGCAGACAAGCTGAATAGATCTTGATGTAGGCTATGTCTTTTCAGTTTTAAGAATTGTATTCATCAGCATTACAGCATGATCAGTGTTTTCTTTCCTGAGTATGTTAATCCTTACTCCTTCGGTGTCATTGCTTTTGTCCTTATTTTCAAAGCCTTTTAGTACAGGACTTTTACTCTGCAGCCACATGGACTACTATTCATACTTTCACTAAGGGCTATAACCTCAAAAAGACTGTTCAGATGTCTTAATATCAGTAAAAAGTGCTCCGCAGAGGTGGATATTCAATGGATGAATAAGCAGTTCATCTTTCAAAGAAGATGCAGATAGTGCCTTGGGGAAATAAAACATTGTTTTTAACAGCACAGAAGAATAAAAGTGTCCGTCAGCAGCATTAATGATCATTAAATTGATTAAATGATGCTTTTTAATCTTTTACAAAAAAGAAAAAATAACAGTCAGGTCAGGCCTGCAAGCATATTCTTAGAAAATCCAGCAGACATAAAAACATAAATTGTTTTGGAAATCTTGACAGTATTAGTCTCAAAACTGAAAGCAATGAAATGGCATATGAAGAGAAAGCAGGTTGGCATCCAAGAAAATCAGATCTGAAGATATTCAGTGGAACAGCAGGCAAGTGACTTAGTGGGATCTGCGCTGTCACAGAGACAGAGTAACAGTCTGTTGCTTTCATGGCATTTCTGAACCACCAGTCTGGAAACTCAGTAAGCTTAAAGTGTCCCACTTGTAATGCTGAATGTTGTACATTTAATCCATTTATCTTGTAAACTAATGTAACAATAGATCCATTCTAAACTATACAGCTATAAAGGTCAGGAAATGTGGACAAAATCAGAAATAAGTGTAGACATGCAGATGCATTCTGGCAGCCATCTGTTAACACTTTTGTTTACATTAAAAAAAAAACTTAAAACCCTACATAAGCTTCATGTTTGTCAGGCATGTTCTTTTACTGTATATTTTTAAGATGTTCACGTTGTTGATGAAGTACTCATTAGGTTAAGCCTCTCAGTCAGGGAGTTGTATGCATTCTCAGTCTTTGATCATCGTTCATGTTTTAATAAAGGACATGCTTTTCCTGGGCACTGGAGAGAAGTTATTGTGACCTACGTCTTAACTGTGATAAACTGATGATCTTTTGACTTTTGGGTCATGCATAGCTGTTTTACATAAGAAATTCCAAACCTCAGTTGCTAATTAAGAATGTTTTGTATTTTACTTCTCCTGCAGAGCACAGATGTTTTTCATGTAAGTCACTGCTGCAGTCTTTTCAAGGATCTGTGCCACCAACAGAGTCCTGCATTTAGCCAGAGTTTGAGCTGGTCCCTCTCCCCCTGTGTAGACCTTGCATCTCCTGTCTCCCAGCCATCTCCATAGCATGGTATAAAGGAGGACTTGTGGTCAGCCCCTTCAGTTCGTTCTTGCTGCATAGTGTTGTACAGATATTTATTACAGTTCATGGGGCCATGCCAAGAGTGGAAGAGCAGATAAGTGCCGTTAGGGGATTTTTCATATTCTTTTTCATAGAGATCCATTGTTGCAGGGGTTGTATTTTACTAGTTATTATTTTCATTTAAGTGTTCTGCTGGGTTGTGAATGTGCTTATTTGGAGAACTGAGGATGTTAGCTAAGGGGAGAATGTGTGCATGGAAGAGGAAGATTCATTTTAAAGGAAGGTTCAGCGTGTGTGTTTATTGTTTAAGCCTTGATTATTTTATTTACTTATCCTTTGTTAATCAAGTTAGTCCCACTAAGCTAGTGGCCTCTTGTAGGGGAGACCCAAGGTAGTATTTATACTGCTGTGATATTGCCTTGTGTAACATCTACAAAGACTTTGAGACCAAGAATGCCAAAGCTAGAAGGAATGCTGTAGTTTTTCATTTAAACTGCAAATAACTAGCATTGTTCCTCGTATTCCTGCATGGGGTCTGACAGCAATCAGTCAAACACTTTGCATCAGAAGTCTCGCTTCAGGTCTGAGGAGTCAATGGATGCCTCAAGACCTTCTCAGTCAAAAGATACCATTACCAAAGTGATGCTTGTTCAGACTCCAGTCCCACTGTTGAAAGAAGTCTTCTATGCTGATGAAGTTCCTCCAGAAGATGTCACATATCAGATAACTTGAGAAGGTCCACCCGGACAAGCTTAAACTGGAGCTCTCTGATGGAGACTACTTCACATTGCCTTTAGAGAAATTTTATTTCATTAAGAAAGAAGAAAATGGCCTACCTCTCATTACAGTAGACAATGACTGCCCACTGGAGGGCTCTAGCAAACCTACTCCGAATGTCATAAGAGCTCAGCTAAATCCCTTGCTGAGCCCTCTGACAACAATACCACACTGGTTCTCTTTTTAGCACAGGGTTTTTTAATTCTTTTGCAAAGCTGGCCACCAGCATGTGCCAAAACATTAACATTGTGCAAACACCCTTGTAAATGTAGTAGGGACAGCACTCCCCTCCTTCGATAAGGATGCTGTATAAACAGGCATTGAGCAGAAGGAAAAGGATAACTTGGATTACATTTTGCAAATGTCTTCTCTCCTGAGTTGTGATACTGATAGTATGGATGCATTAGCTCTTGACCTGCCAAAGAGATGGCCTCTACTTTGGTGATATGTTAGCCCTGATGTGGCTGGCCACAGAGGCCTCAGATGCACAAAAGAAGGCTTTGAGCTATTGCACTGTGATCCTTCCAAGCCAGTGGCATCTCCCCAGTACAGGGAGGACTGTTGGACATCTTTGAAACAAATTCATGGAATCAAACTTATAGCCTCTATCCCCCAAGAGACCAAGTAGATTTTACGGGGTACGGCTACATCATTCTTTTCTTTACAAGAATCTAGTAACTGACTCAGATGTTCTCTTTGGAAGCACCCAAAGGAATGAAACTCACTCAGGAAGAAAAATAGGTTATAAAGAGAGAAGGCTTATGGACAGGTACAGGTCTATAATGTAGCCACATTATTTTATAGAGCCCTGAACTGTCCGGTCCATATCCTGAAATAGCAGCAGATTTATAAACAAATGGAGCTTGATTTAGCTAAAATGCATTCTATAGCAGCTTTAAGTGAACTTATCCATGCATCCATTCAGTTAGGCTGGCATAGTATAAACTGTGCTTATGATGCTACAGTTGCAGTCTGGAAAGCTGCCAATGCTGCCACTCTGTTAAGAATTGAGGCTATAAAAGCCAGTTTTCTCAATGCACCTCTGGTGCATAAGTTGCCCTTTGACCCACAAGTTTTCAAGGAGTTCAAGAGCCTAGAAGTATGAAAATGATGGATATGACTTGCTGTATGTTTTGTCCTTCTCTCCCAACGTATAAAGGAAATTATCCCGATACACAGGGACCCTTTTAGAGGAAACTACGGCAAAGTATGCAGCCTACAGGGAGAAAACTGTCTTACAAGAAAAAGTGGCAAGATGAAAATTGGAGGTAAGGGGGTCAACAGCATTTGGCAGAAAATTCAAGATGCCGACCTTTAGGTCTCTGCTCCCCTTGCTAAAACTATAGGCATTCATGGTTACAGTGGATTTAAAAGATGCTTACTTGCACATCCTCATTCATATAAAGAACTGAATTAATTCTCAAGCCTTGGTGAATACCTTCACATGGTGGACACTCTTTTTACAAAATCTCACCAAGATGACACTGATATATAAACTGTGTTTTATATATCAAGCATAGCTCTCAGTCATCCTGGATTTCCTGGCAGTGCCTGTTTTTAAGCTTAAATAAGCTTACTTCCCTGAACACCTGGTTTGGGTGATTGTGCACCTAAGATACCTCTGTTCTGGCTGATGATGTCTCGGCCAGTCAGAGGATCATGTTTCTGCACCTAATTTGCATGCTGGCCATTTTCTTTCTTGTATCATAACTTTCCTTTACTGTTTACATGTGGGAGTGGACCTGATGTTTTTTTCTATTTTCAATTAGGTCTGCTCAGTCTACATATAAGCAGGGCAGGATGGCAAGTGGGGAGTTTGTTTTTTAACTATAAAACAGGAAGGAATACTATGCGACGAATAAGAAGATTGATCTTTGAAGACTGTTGTGCCTGCTGAAACTTGAGGGGGACTATTTTGGCTGTGAAAAAAGTAGCTTTATTGTTTTGGAGCTGAGAGAGCAAGGAGTCGGTCAGGCAGTTGCTGATAGTTTGGTGGTTTGCAGATGGAGTTCCTGCCTGGAGAAAGAATTATTCACAGAAGATCTGTGGTTTTGTTTTTGTGCTCTGCTTCTACAGGACTCGCAGACTGGATTTAACTTCCCCATCCTGCAGTTAAAAATAGGTGAGTTATTGGTCACTAGCTAGTCATGTGGCCAAACCAGTCATACTTAAATGGCTAGATTTTTGCCTCATATTTTTTCCTGGTTAAAATTTATTGTTTTCTGGCAAATCACTGAGGACTGAATGACATGCATTTAAGTTTGAGTCTTTGTTTAAACTTTTTTTTAAACTTCATGCAAATACTGTAGTTGATAAGTTACTATTGCAGCTTAGGCATGTTACAAACTTGCAAGCTATCTGATACTGGAAACAAGTAGAACAATACCTTTCAACTGTCCAGATTTGTGTCTCACATTTCTGGTCTGTTCCTCAAAATGTATGTTTTCTGACAAATCATTAATGAATGCAGGATTGAAGTCATTAAATAATGACATGCATTTTAATTTCAGATTTCAAATCCTTAAACTACATTCTAACACGTGTTGTACTAGCAACTTTCTAAGTTTATAAGAGCAATATTTAAAATATATCCCTATTTTTTGCCTTTATCCCCCTATTATTTTAGTCTTTGCCCAGGTTTATTGCTCTAAGAGGTTGAGAAGTAGACATGGTAAATGTAAAACTTAAAATATATATGTAAATCTGGTTCCCACTTGGTCCAAGGTTATTTGGATAAAACTAAAGAGGTCTTTACATATCACTGTTGCAGTATTCTTCACTAAAGGAATCCCCTGCCAAGGGTAATCCAATGTCCGGCCAGTATACCAAAGCCTTAGGTTGTGACAGACATGTACATCACATGTATGCCCCTCACTCATGGTGTAGGGCATAAAGGTGACATACAGATGTACATACCTCAGAACTTCTTTGCCACCAGTCTGAACATCGTCAATCATTGGTCTGAATGCTCCATCAGCTGGCTGCCAAGCTGTTTTCAGATAAGTGCCCCATTGGGGGGTTTCTTCTTATCTTGCTTTTTTTCTTTTTGTTGTAAGATTACATGTCATCCAGAAAGGTGAAATGCCAGTTTGGGAGACAGATACCACATAAGGACTGTTATGAGCAGTGTTTGTTTTGCTTAGGTGCTTTTAATGACCATACGTCATGTCCTATTTGCCAGATATTTGTCCCTAGAAGTCATTTGTCCTCCTTATCTACCTGGAGAACCAACATCTTAAGTTGGTTGGTGCAGGGTACAATGGCAGAATCATCCTGTCCCTGAGGGTCAGCAGTTTGCTATGAAGAAGACCAAATATGTTAGGTCAGATTCAATTGCTGCACCATCTCCCCCAGACGTCTCTCTGTCAAGGCTGGTGAAAGCCTGCAGGACTGCCTGGTTATTCCATTGGATTTGTCTGCCATGACCACTTTGGAGGACAGCATTGATCCAGCTTCTTGCATGTCCTCAGTGGCTCTGCAGACGTCTATCTCAGATGTTCTGAAGGGAAGCCTTCAGCCGTCTCTTTGTTGAGGTCCTCTTCTCAAGTAGCCTTCCATTCCATTAAATATAGTTACGATGCAGCCGATGTTTCTTCTAGAGTTGCTGCTTTTGGTTCTGTGTTAAGGCATTATTCCTGGCTTTGCCTTTATCTTTTACCTGATGATATAAAAGCTAAGTAAACATTCAGTCTGAAGAAGTCTTTTGAGACAAAAGCTTTAACTGAATGATTCTTAAAATTTTTCTGGATTAAATTTATTATTTTTATTTTGTATTTAGTCAATCCTTTGTGTAAATTTTACTTTTATTCAACTAAAGGTTCCATTTTTAATAGATAAGCCTTTAATATCCAAGAGTCTGTAATGCCAAGTGGGAATGTTCTGAGACTATTGCTGGGATAGATTTTTTTGAAACTGGAATGAGGGGAGGCTGTGTTGGAAAGAATGCTCTAGTAATCATTCTGAAGTTGGAGTCCATCCTTTTTAGGAAAAGATCCAACAATTCTTGTTTCTTGTTGTTCCTCTCCTGCCTTCTCTTTTTGGTTCCTAGTTTGGCTGGAGAAGGAAGGGAGTGTTCTGTTTTTTTTTTTTTCTTACATGAAATAGGATCTGGGAGATTTGAAAACTCTTGGATACTCTGAATTAATTTCCCTTTCTCATGAAACTGCTGTGTAAAAGACAGGCAAAATAAAAGCTCATAATCTAAAGCTGAGTTTAAAATTTCAGACTTTACCTCATCAGAAAATTTGTGATTACATACCCAGACATAACCACTCAAAGCTGTAACAGCAGTGGCCTTAGACATGACATCTGCACAGTCTTGCACTTAAGGCATGTTTAGATACTTCAGAATTGTTAGAAACAATAAATTTGAGATAGGCAGTACCTTTATGGGGAAGTGTGGTAGTTAATTCTCTCTCAATGTATATGCAAAAAGTCTTGGAAAAGTGTGACATGGGTTCAAATGGAGATGGGAAGAAACAGCTGTATAAAAATTCAGCCTCTCAAATATTTGTGTCTGCATGTAGGACAACAGTTAAAAATACAAATTAAAAAAAACAGTCCTGTATAATATGTGAGAATAATAGCTTTTTATCACAATGGCTACTCAATTCATATTATCTTGGAATGTAAATAGCCTTACAGATATGGATGAAAAGCAAATGCAGAGTGAAAATAGTAATGCTGCAAGAGACGCACTTGGAAAGAACTTGGCATGTGAATTCAACAAAAAAATGTATTTCAGGATGGATCTTCAGCAGAATAGCAGGTATATAGGAAAAAGGGAGTAATAATACTGACAGCTGGAGGGACTCCTACAGGATAGAAGGGGAAAAACACAAAATTGGTAGATTTCTAGTAGTAAGGAGCTATTGGCAAGGGGGTAGGATTACACTGGCATGTGTTTGTTTCACCTAAAACTACTGTTATGGAGCTTAAGAAATTTTGGGGGAAAAATAGCTTTCTACAGGGACTATTACTTATAGGTGGGGACTGGAACCTGATTTGCAATAGTGAGGATGCATTGTGATGGCTGGAAATTGAGTTGCAATAGTGAAGATATATCGGAGACCTTTAACTCCAATAGAATTTATATATTATTCCCCAAGGTGCAATAACTGGTTTAGACAGGATAGAAATTATATTTCACAGGAACATGCGCATTTAATTGAAAGCTTCAACACACATCCAATAACTGTTCCAGATCATGCGAGTATAAAAGCAAAGATTAAAATGCAGGGTACAGAAGTAAAATGAGATGCTGGCTGTTTCCCATCTAGTTGTAAAAAGAGAGGACTTTAAGGAATGGGTAGTGGAAATTATTCAAAAGTTATTAGGGGAGGCAGAACTTTCTTCAGAAAGGATAGCTTTGTGAGTAGGATAAAATGAAAATTAAATTTTAAAATATGGTAGAAATAAGAACAAGAGATATGGTTAAGAAGTAATAGGATTTTTTTTCGAGGAGCTGAAAAATATTAAAGTATTACAGAATAAAGGGAATCTCGCATAACAAGAAGAGAAACGGGAGCGTGCTAAAGAGATAATAAGGGAATATTTAGCTAATATGCTTGTGTTTAGAAATAATGCTGTTAAGCAAATGTTTTTAATAACTCCAGAGCATCAAACGTTTAGTGTAATGACTTAGGCAGGAGAAAGAAGAAATGATTGTTGACAAACGTAGGGAGTATATTTCAGAAATTTTATGAATAATTTTATAAAGCACAGGATTGTGGAAACCAAGAAAGAAAACAAATGGAAATATTTATGGAAGATTTAATTATGCCAAAATTAGAGGAAAATGAGCATAAAAAACTAATAGTTCAGACAGGAGGGGATGATTAAAATGGTGATGTATAATCAATCTGCAGGGAAGTCTCCAGGAACAGATGATATTCCTGTGGAATTTCGACATTAGGAGGAAAGAAAATGATAAAGATCTGGAAGATTTTGTTTAACAGTATTTTAAAAGAAAAAAAAAACAGTATTGAAAGGAGGAGAATCATCAGCATCTTGGAAAAAAAAAGCTGTGGTGGATATAATGCCTAAAGAGGGTAAAGACCTATCAGTTCCAGCTTCATATAGACCCAGTTGAATTTTAAACCACAATTATAAAGTGTTTACATTGGCAATGGAAATGGTAAAGGTGTTGACAAAATAGATCAGTATAAGTCAATGTGGTTTTGTGGAGGGTAGACAAACATTTGACAACATTAATACAACAATGATGACCCAGAGGGAGGCTGAATGTAAGAAAATATTGCTGCTGTTGGTGGATCTTGATTCAGAGAAAGCATTCCACAGAGTAAGCCAGGAAATTCTGAGTAAGGCAATGGAAGCATTTGCATTTCCTGATGCAATAATAAGTTGAATTAGGAGGATATATGAAGGACTGGACTGATACCTACTATTAACTTGACTTGCCAAATCATCAAACATTACAGCAGTAAGACTGCAAGATTGAAAGCTGAAGACAATGAACACACAGAATCATGAAATTCAGAACAACAAGGTTGATGTACAAAAGGGGAAAGAAAGGAGTTCTGGCCAAGCAGCAGAAGATGTTTCCAGAACCTTGATGTCATGGTGTTCTGTGCCCCAGAAGTCATAGGGAATGTATACAACCTAACCATATCACAAAAGGGCAAGCAGATACTGGTCATAGAAGGCTGTGTCTATCACTTAGAGAAAGTAAATCAACAGAGGAAATATTGTGCATGTTGGCTAAATCTGAATGCAAAATGCAAAGGCCAGGAAGTAATGTTAATGATAGTAGAAGGAGAGGTTTTAACAAAAACAGTTGGACATGACCATCCATCTGACTCTGTCAAAGTTGAAAGGTATGTTGCATGTGTGTTATTGAAGCAAAGGACAGAATTATCAGGGATCTACCTTTCTTAGTTGCTTAGAGAGCAGCAGCCCTGACAAACAGAAAAGCATTATTGCAGCAAGTGATTAGAGTGAGGAGAAAGCATTTAATAAAAGGTGTTGGGCAGGAAGTTACAATAACAAATCTGAAAATCAGTGAATTTTCCCATAAGGTTGGTACATTTGTAGAAAAGAGCTTTTCTAACAGATTTACAGGCATGCATATACTGGTAATATCCACAGTATAAAATCTGACAGACTTACAAAATCGTACGGCCATGGCCTGGTTGATAGGTGGTACTTTCTTAACAAAAGGTACAATCTGTCACCAGTTATATAGTTATATACATGGCTATGTCACCCAGTGCAGGACTTGCAGAACAGTACCTTTGATTTATTGCCTATTGAGTAGAAAATCCTTGAGGGCATGTAACTGTATGTGACAATATGTTTTCTAAAATCCTTGAGGGCATGTAACTGTATGTGACAATATGTTTTCTTATCTCCTGAGTTCACATAGTATGTCTGCTGATGTCATATTCGTCATATGCAATTTTCAGGTTGCTGCTCTTAACAGTATTGCTAGCAACATCAATGGTGCAGTCTTCACAGGCTGTTGTCCCATTTTGGCTAAAACATTTGGTGGAAGGAATGGTCTTTGGGATTGGCACCACTGTATGGGAAGAGTGTGCAAGGTCAGTTGCATTTAAAGAAGCTAATAGCCTTTGCATTTGTGGATGACATGATGTTCTGCCACAGATCAACAAAGTTTGTGATCAGTTTCATGTGGAGGGTAAAGAGCTTGTATGGTGGTTTACTGACAAAACATCCATAGATGTCCTTCTAAAGCTGTAACTGAGCTGAACTAATCTGTTGTTCTACCACAGTGAAGTATATTGCACTATGCATATTTGACAATTGCTTTCTGTTATTTATTTTGGTACACACACGTATATACAGGCACTACCTTTGGATAGGTCCTAGCATGTGTGAACTTTTGTTTGTTGACACTTTTTGACATACTTTGTATTTTTTTATTGTTTATCATGTTCAGGAAACTTAATTTATGCTGTTTACAGATGTGGATTATATTTTCTTTGCAAGCAGCATCATGACTGTGTTGTATTCTGCCTCATCTTGTATGCTCAATGTTCTGAATCTTGGGATTCTATGTGTTCGCGGTCTCTAGCTTTCATTCCTGCAGTCTCACTGTTGTAAAGCTCTGTGATTTCACAAATCAAATTGAAGTAATAATAGGGATCCAGACTGGAAACAAGAATTAAAATGGGAGGGTTCATCCCCAATAAGTTATGTTTGAACAGAGGAACCAGGCAGTGATGTCCACTTTCCCCTTTGTTATTTGCTTTATATTTAATTTAGAGTCATTGGCATAAGGTTATAATTGGTATGGTAATCAAGAAAAGTTGAATCTATTTGCAGATGATATTATGTTGGACTAGATAAATCCAGATAAGGGCATATCAAAGTTGTGGAACATTTTGGGACAGTGGCACATCTTTTTGAGATATAAAATTAATCAAGATAAAACAGACTACAGCGATAAATTTTGTATCCCTTCATGAACTGGTTCAGCAATACCTATATTTATGATTTATGGGGACATGATGAGATGAAGTATTTAGGAGTATGGATTAAAAGGCTTCTGTTATGGCAGCTAGGGATATGTGGGAAGAGACAAAACAAAATATAATACAAAAAATGAAAACTAGAAGCACTTGTTTATGGATATGGATAGTAAGATACAAGCAGTGAAAATAGGTTTAGTCCCTTTAGTTTTATATACAGATCAGGCATATTTTTATCAACCATAGAAGTTGTCGACAGTAAAAAAAGTGTTGAAGGGATTTATTTGGGAGGGAAAGAGTTAACTGGGATAAGTTAATCTTCCCAATAGACCAAGCTGGTTTAGGATTAACTGATTTTAAGAGATACTTTAGAGCTGCCCAGTTAAGGCTTATATATAAAAAACACAGAAGGTTATAATTCAGAGTAGAAAGGGATGATGAAGCAGGGGGAGGGGTTGAAGAAATAAGGAGAAAGTGTGATTTTGGATACAGATTCTTAAGGAGAATAATAATTATACAGAATGTTATATCCATAATGCTGCCAAAAGTAGTCTAAGAACTAAGCCAACATGGGAATAGAGAAAGCTAATAGGGATGACTACAAGTAGGGGTACAGAAAAATGGGCAAGATGGGGCTTGAATTTACTGGAGAAAATGGGCAAAGGAACAAAGGTATTAACAGCAAATGCACTGAGAGGGGAAGACATACAGTGGGGTGAAGCCAAAAAGAAGTTTGAACTGCAGGTTAGAGACTGGTTTCCCTACCCCAGGTATTGATATATGAGTGTAGGCAGAAAGAAAGGGGTAAGGGAGGGTAGAGTCTTTTTAGTCAAATCTAGAACAGAAGCTGATGTTAAAAAAGCATAATTGGTAGGGCATATAACATATTGCACAATAAGAATCAATCAGAGGAGTTTTGGGGAAAAGAGACTGAAAAAGCAATTTACAAGTCAATGGTGATGCAAGGACATATGTATGGCTCCCAAGCATACAACATTGTCCAGAAAGTATAGGATTTTTGCTTGGAAGGGTTTGCATAAGTTTTTTTATACATCAAGCAGACTTCAAAGAATTTTTTTTCATGTAGCTAGAAAATGTTGGAGGTGTGATGGGAAAGAAAGAGGTAACGGAAAATAACTTTTTGGAGAGTATAGTGAGTTTGCAGATTTAAAAAAATTCCCTACAAAGTACTATGTCAGAAGTACTGACAGAGCAAATGGCTATAAGTACAGAAATTACTCTTTTTTTTTTTTTTAGCTGGACACCAGATCTGAATAACCTAGACACAGTAAGGCCTTATTAAGTTCAATTCTGTTGGCTGCCAAAAAAGCAATTACTAGAAAATTGAACTCAAAATCTAAACCAAATGTATTTGAAGTATTAAAAATTATAAAAGAAAAGAAATGGAAGAAGGATCTCTAAAAAATGGAAGGTGCAAACTACATAGAAATAAGTGAGATTTGTGGCAACAATACCTACCGAATAATGTTAAGGAGGATGACTGAAGTTTAAGGAAAGACACAAATTGAACAATTTATGTAATGTTGGACTGAAAGGCATTTGTTATAAAGAAAGAAATAAACCACATGTATAATGTGTGTAAATAAAAAATGTTAGTATAGTTTGTTTTCTTTTTTATTACTGTAAGTGTAGCTATGACTTAAGTGATAACTTAACTAAGGGTGTTCAAAATGTTTGTGCAAAAAAGCACACATTTCTACATAAGTTTAACAGTTAAGATTATTCTATAAACCAAAGTAGAAGAAAATATTCTCTTATCATATCATTCCAGTATCTTCTCTTCCTTGTCCACAGTGGAAGGATTAGATGACACCAAGGCCTGTGCCCAGGTGGCAAAGATGTGTATATGGCAGCAAGATCAGACCTAAGGTGGGAGAATAAATGCTTGTTAGGTTGAGAAACTTTGTAAAGCCTATCTGCTTTTTTTGGGAACTGAAGGTTGAAAATCAGGGTTACTACACAGAGTATTAAATGCATCCTCCAAGGCTGGTAATAATGGCGGAATGGGTGTAGAATGAGGCATATTCACTTGTAATAATATGTTTTAATTTCAGGGATAACACTCATTTGTCCCCGTAAAAAACATCTCATTCATCCTGTCTTTAGACTGAGAAAAGGAAAATTCTTCCAAAGGAAGTTGTGAAGACTAAGTTTCCTCTGAATTCTACTTGTGAATCTGCAGGAGAAGACCTGTCCCTGTCTGGCAGAAGCGTCTGACATGTTTTCCTCAGGAAATGTTCCTGCTAACCTCTTTTACAGGTAAAATATTCTGAGTATCAGGATTAACAGCCTGTTACAACTTCCTAGCTAAGGTAATAACATCAACTTTTTTGATAGACACCATATTTTCAGTTGAACAATGTTTAACCTTTTGATTTTTTCTTTGCAGCTAATACTAGGGGCTGACTCAGAAAAGGTACTTCTGCCTCATTAATAAGTCTCTTTCCAGGGCTATATCAGGCAGCATTTCTTGGTGTCTCTCTCTCTGCCTTAAAAAAGATGGTTCTCATGCTTAGCTCAGCCACTGGAACAGCTGAAGAGGATGTCACTGACACCCAGCTCATGGTGGCTAAAAAGACTACACCAAAGGAAGCTGGGGAGGTAAGTAAATAGAAGAATGATTACTGACCATTGCAGAGTCACCGATCAACTGATGAATTGATTGAGTCCACAGAGTCAGCAAGGGCTCTTTGGTAAGTTGCTTTTTCTTTCTAGAAATAGCCAAAGTTGGACCAGCTGAAGCAGGGTAATTATCCATGCTGTTGCTAAGGAGGATGCTTCGGAAATAGTAAGCATTGCTGGAATGAGTCAGTCAGAAGGTAAGTTGTCAAAGTACTCACAAACAGCATAGTCACAAACAGCACGCTTACACTTGCACACAAATACACAGTCCCTTAAATTAATGCATAAGCAGCACACAAATCTTGTCAGAAATCTCTTCCAACAAATTTTAGTCTGACTGAAACAATATTGCAGGTCTGTTGCCACACATTGAAAATAAGCACTATCATCCTCCATCGTTACTGCCCAAATAATAGACATACCAACCTTCAACTTTATCATAAAATTCAGAAAATGTAAATGAACAGGGTATTTTCTCAGTAAAATAGCCCTCAGCTTAGCCACAGATAAAAATAGCTGTCCCTGACAGGAAACTTCCAATATTAGAAAGATACTGGGTTTCTTAAATGGCTAATATCGCTACAAAGCATAAATACTTTTTTATAGGGCAATGTTTTGTGAAGAAGTGTTCCCCACTGGAAATGTATCTGCCAGAATAGATGCTGAAGGCCAATTGCTGCTCCTATGAAGTCTCTGAGCTGCTTATTCACAATGTGGCAAGAAAGTACTGAAGATTATTCAATCCAATTGCTTATTTTCCCTTCCACAGGACTGGTCAGTCAGCACTCAGAGTGAAAACGTGGAAGTGAGGCAGAGCTTTTGAAAATTGACATAATCTAAACAAACCCAGAACCAAAATTACACAAAACCAATACAGTGGGCTTCCAGGACAAGAACACTGTCAAGGCAAAATTTTTATTGCACAAAAATGAACAGATTAAGCGCTTTCATCCAATCGTAGCATAGGAGTTCTTCAGAATCTAAACACACATTTAATAAAAAAACATTTAAATACCTTAACAATTAAGTCACATGATCCTCAAATTAATTAACAATCAAGTCAAAATGGTTCACCTTAAAGAAAAGCTCTAACTAAAAAAAACATTCTAATAAGTGACATGTTAAAATTTTTCATAATACTTTATACTACTACATAGTCTTTTCACTGTAAAAATAATACAATATATATGTATACACATAAAAACTTTTATATGATGAATTTTAAAAAATATAATTGCAAAATATGGAGCTGTTAACATACTGGTGTTGCTCTTACTTAAATGTCATACAGTGAAATTGTATCACAATTGTCATGAACTATAGAGCATAAGATCCAAGTTTTAGTATACTAATTATACTTAGATTGTCATTCAACCCCGGTGGATGTAGTGCTTCTAATTTTAACTGCCATTTAAGTTCTTTGGCCTCTAAAATATCCTTCCAGGGGACCCCTCTTGGGTTCAAGTCAACCTTATCTATACCAAAAAACAAAAAACTGTGACTATTCTATTGCCCAATGTGTTTAACTAAAGAATTTGTACTTATGTTGTGCCTAATATCTAGTTGGTGCTCATAAATATGTTCCTTAAAGTGTCTTATGGTTTTACCCACATAATAACATGTGCACACTTTACACACAGCAGTATAAACAAATCTCTTAGTGTTGCAACTGCAGTAAAACGGTGGGTAAAGTGTTCTATCATTGACTGACAGTGAATTCCCTTCCTTAATATATGGACACTGTGAACAGCCTCCACACTTCTTGTTGTGTGTTCCTGGCCATTCAAGGTGATCTTTAATAGAGTTGCCTTTTCGGAATACCACCTTTGTTTCATTCCCAGTACATTCAACCACCCCTTCAAAACAAGAAACAATGTTCCAGTTTTTCTTCAGTATTTGAACTATATTGATATGATCTAGGTTGTAGGCTGTAATAAATGCATGTGAAAACCTATTATTACCATCTTTTTCTGTAGCTGTTACATCACCAAGGTGCACTTCTTCATCCCTCAAAATAGGTTTGTAGAGATCCTCTTCTCTTTTCCTAACAACTTCAGTGTAAATAGTGGAAATTAGAACTTCAGGGTAACCACACTGGGTGAGCATTTTCTTCAGTTATTTGCCCTCCTGTACAAAAGATCCTTCCTCAGAAACCAAACACGCCAACCTAACATATTGGCCCTTAACAAGGCCCTTCTTTTGGTGGTACAGGTGACTGCTGTCATAGTGAAGGCGACTATTAGAATATATTGCTCACATACCTCTGTTGAGTATAATCTTTACTAATTTCCACATCCAAGTAAGTAATACTATTTTGACCCATACTAAAAGTAAATTTCAAAAATGCAGTAGTACTGTTACAATAATCAAGAAAAGAAGCAATAACATCCACTGGCCTGTTCCAGGCAATAAATATGTCATCCAAAAAACAACAGTAAACATCCCAATGATTTTCATAGTGACACCCCTTAAGAAACCCTTTCTCCCATTCCAATATAATGATGTTGGAAAAAATGGGGGCACAAGCTGCCCCCATGGCCACTCCACATTTCTACAAAAAATACTGCCCTTCAAAAAACACAAAATTGTTTTTAAGGACAACTTCCATCAGGGTAACAAAAACATAGACTTCATTGTTAGAAAAATTGCCTGTGGAAAACAGGAAATCCTAGAACCACTCAATACCCAACTCATGGGATGACATTAAATAAATTGACAATATCAATGATCAAAAATATCATTTCATCCCTAAATGATAGGTTCCTGATTTTCCTTACAAAATCCCAGGAATCTTTGCACACAGTGGAGTAAGCCTCTAAACATTTCTTTAGGTTGATGTCTATATACTTTGCAAGAAGGTGCACTTTGGCCTTAGATGCATTGACAATGGGACGAAGGGGGGGTCCACCAAATCCTTATGTATTTTAGGATGTCCGAAGATGGCAGGAGCAATGGGATATTCACAAGCCAAAAAATTGTATTCTTCAAAGGAAATGGCACCCTGATCAAACATATCTATTTTCCAGTACCTTCCTCAATTCAAGCTCGCAGATTTTTTTCAAAAATAATAAGAGGTAACTGTATGGGGGGATTAAACAGCTTTTGCGAGTAAACTCACTAGCATACTGTTGTTTGTCATTGTTTTTAAATAATAAACACAAGTTTAACTTTCTCAGAAACAATTTGAAGTCAATTAATGCATTCTCAATCTTAGCGTGCCCCGAGGGTATAAAATTAAACCCCTTGCTCAGGTGCGAACACGTTCAACATTAAAACTCTCTTCAATATAATTATATAAGTGAAAGTCACCTTCAAAGTTGGAAGTAATTATTGGGCCAGTCTGCACCAAATCCTCATCGTTCAAACAGGAAACAAAGGTAGAATCACTGTCCATATCTATGTCCGTTGCCATTATGATTTTAAATTGGTAGATCCCCTCCACTGATTCCAATGGGGTTGCTGCTGCTGCTGTTGATTCTGATTCTGGTTCCTCGGGTATTCTGAACACCTCAAAGGGGCTTGTTCTAAAGGGACGTCCTACCCATTTGGCTCCAACTGAGCCTGTAAATCCATGTCATCTTCAAAGTTAGCCCCAGTACTATGCGAAGCATTAGGTAAAGGATAGACACGCCCCCTACTATATTCAAGCCTATCTCTCTGTATTTATTTTGAGTTTCTGGTTTCTGACATCATAAGAAACCCTATCGGCTTTTTCAAATATATTCTGATATTTATCACCACAGTGGACAAAAAGTAAATCATTTTTAATGTTTTTTTTTTCTAATTCAATGATATCTTTTCGAAGGGAGTCAAGTTCTTTATTGTGCTGTGTCATTATCCCCATCAATGCACAGCTCTGCTGGTCAAAAAAAATTAAGCAACTCGAGATGCTGAGGGGAATTTGGGATCAACCCACTTGGAAATTTCCAAGTCCTAAGTCCCTTCAGGACTTGCTTATTCTTGATGCGTTCCCCAAAATACTCATTTTCAATAAAACGTTTCCTCTATTTAATGACTTTCGTCTCAAATTGTTCCATAGACATGTTAAACGTTAAGCTGATGTTATTAATCTCTGCGTTCAAATTAGCAGGAACATTATTTAGTCAAACAGTAATAGGTACCAGTGAGTTGTTGCCTTGTATATCCCCATCACATTCACCGGAACTGGTACTTTGTCCAATAAAAAACTGTTGCAAAACAGACAGAGTATCAGACATACCATCAGCCTCTTGAATATTATTCTTGTTGGTCTCCAAATGTGAAATTCTATCAGAAAGTTGAGAAACCTGCTGAGAGTTGTTGTATTAGTTGGGTTAAAAGAACTTAAATGGCAGTTAAAATTTGAAGTACTACATCCACCGGGGTTGAATGACCATCTAAGTATAACTAGTGTTCTAAAACTTAGATCTTATGTTCTATAGTTCATGACAATTGTGATAGAATTTCATTGTATGACATTTAAGTAAGAGCAACACTAGTATGTTAACAGCTCCATATTTTGCAATTGTATTTTTTAAACTTCATCATATACAAGTTGTGTATACATAAATATTTTATTTTTTACAGTGAAAGGACTATGTAGTAGTATAAACTATTATGAAAAAAAAATTAATAACATTTATTAGAATGTTGGTTTTTTAGAGTTTTTCTTTAAGGTGAACCATTTTGACTTGATAATTTATTTGAGGGTCATTTGACTTAATTGTTAAGGTATTTAAATGTTTTTTAGGAAATGTGTGTTTAGATTCTGATGAAGTCCCATGCTACAGTCGGATGAAAGTGCTTAATCTGTTCTTTTTTGTGCAATAAAAGTTTTGCCTTCACTGTGTTCTTGTCCTGAAAGCCCACTGGTTTGGTTTTGTGTCCTTTTGGAAATTGACTGGTTGTTAGGTATTGTACAAGATAAAGCTCATATAGCCTGAAACCTGCTGCAGGCATGGGAAATATGAACATAACTGATTATTATGGAAATATAATTTACTATTTGTGATTTTATGGAACTGTTATAAGTAAAGAGAATTTCAAAGGTCAAATTCTCAGCAAACTTTGTGATGTTCATCTACTGGCATGCATTTATTTCTTTCAAAAACAGTCAGTTGATTGAACAAATAGAAAACATAAAAATTAAGTAATATATTTTATTTTACTTCTAAACTTAAATAAAAACTACATTAAAAAACTAACCACTAAATTCTGAAACACAAGTGCAAACTAATGTATTTGTAAGTGACTAGACAATATAAGCACATATTTATAATTCAGCTTGTTAGAAGATATGGCTGCAGTATTATTTTAAATTATTGTTAATAAACTATTAGGGCTTATCCAGTTATATTCTTGATAAAAAATACTGTATACATTAATATACTCTACCTAGATGCCTGTCTCTATTTTATTCTTACATTTTGCAGCCAAAACAGCAAATAATGCATAGGTTTTTTATTTTATTTTACATTAACAAAAGAAAAGAGATGGGTGCCTTTTAATGTCAAGAATATTTCAGCATGCTGCAGGCTTCTCTTTATCCTAGGCTGTTCCTCCAACAGCTCCTTCTTGCACTTGTTCTAGTCCCGAGCCATCTGACTGCAAATGCGTGCAGCTGTATCTCACTTTTGGAAGCTGTAAAGGATGCCAGACCAAACTCATATCACATGGAACAATTTCCTGAACAAAAAGAAGAAATATTTAAATTGCCAGTTGCATTTCCAACCTGTATCTCATTAGTACATCAGCCATTTCTGCCTGTTGCTTTGCTGGCTATGTCTTTCAACTGACTTTAAAACAAAGTCAATACCTCCACTTCAGGGTTTGATGCTGTACAGTTTTACATCTATTTCCTAACAGATTAAATAAGCCTAGAATCAAACTTCCACTTTGCATATTACTCTGAAATGCAGTAGCTACAAGATTCAGACTTGTTTCTTGTAAGCAATCATACAGGTAGCCTTGAGGTGGTTTGTGCCTTCAATGGCATCCTGACAATGAGGGTTTTTTATACTTTGAAAGTGGAACATGTAGACCATGTTACTTCAGGGAGCCACTACTGCTTCTCCATGTGATTGCATGCTTCTGCGCATGTGCACCAGTGAAGTCTCCCACCCAACAGTGACTTGGAGGAGTCAAATACCTGCCCTGGACTTTATCAGTCTATGCCACTGGAGATGTATATCCTTCCTTTTTTTCTAAATAAAAAAGAAACACATTTCACCAAAGCTCCTGTCCCCCCATAAACTCAGACCTCTTTAAAATGATACTAGGCAGTGCCCAGGCAGGCACAATAGTGACATAAGATGAACAATTCTGCTGATGTCAAGTTCTAAAATAAATGAAAAGTTTCTTTACATTCTTTTTTTAAATACTGAGCTACGCAAAGATTGCTTAACTGTCATCCTCAGCATCCCTTCTAAGTTTAGCCATTGTAGACCAACCACTTCCTACCTTCTGTAAGCTGAGGAGCAAAAAAGTCCTTTAAGATCAGTACTGCCTAAGCAGTATCAAAGTCCATTTTTGTACTGGCATGAATTCCAGTACTGCACTACTGATCAGGTGTCATCTCTTGATCACACCCACCTAACACTCTGCGGCTGGGGTGGCTGCCCTCTTCAGCTCATCCTAGCTAAGCTGTTTTTCACACTTTCAGTTTTGCACTTTTGAGTACTGCACGTAAGTTCCTTGAGCATTCAACAGACATCCAGTCTTGCACCATGGATCAGTGTCATACATTCCACCAGCAAGAGCTGTGTATGTTGTGGCTGTCATTCAAGCAGCCATTACGGGATTTTCTGTTTAAGCCTAGCAGCATGCCCTGGTAGCTGCAGTTGACATGCATATCTAATTAAGTAAGGGCCTGCCAGTCTATCCCCAAAGCATGCATGCTTCCATTCAGGCATAGCAATGGCTATTGTGTGGGAACATGCTACTTGGAAGAATCAAGCATATACCTCCAGTCCATATGCTGCATGCTGTAACACCTGCTCATTTATAGGTTCATAGGTTGGTGCTAGGCTATCAGCCCTAGAGCCTATACAAGCCTAGCCATAACAATTGTCTGGATATTTCTTGCCATGGTATTTACTTCCCTGGACCCCTGTCTAGCAGGACGACTGACGTGATCCCTGGGATGAATTTTCTATCTCCCATCCAATTGTCAAAGTTCCTTTTGAAGAGGGCCAAGGAGGCGCTTTGCTTGACATGTATGGGCAGTCTATCCCAGAGTATGGGGAGTCTCTGGGTCAGGAACCTATCCCTCCAGCATGTTTTTTTCATTGTGATGACAAGGTTTAGATTCTTGGAGCATATGGCTCTGAGGGATTGGGATTTCTTTAAGTGGAGCATGTCCAACAGCACAGGGTTTGACGTGGCCTTGTATGTTAAGCAGAGATCACCTCTGAGTAGATGATATGCCACAGAGTATAGATGTTTTTTTTTTTTTTAGATGGTCAGCATAGGGCATCTGCTTTAGGCCTGTGATTCTTTCAGTGAGGTATTTCTGTGGCCTTTCCAGCTGTTGCAAATGTCATGTGAGGTACATACCAAATGGGGAGTTGTACTCTATAATGGGTCTAATGAGGGATGAGTACAGTGAAACAATGACCTGCTTTTTTCTGGATGAAAAGCCCTTAGTGATGAGGTGTGCCACATAGAAGGATTTCCTGACTGTTGTGGTGATGTGGTTATCGAAGGTGAGACCACTGTCCACCTGTGTCCCTAAGTCTCTCATTACACTTTCGGTGTTGTGTACTACCACCTATGTGGCAATTCATGGGTACATGTTTTTTCCCAAAGGGGATAACTATATATTTCTTGGCATTAAGCTTGAGCCCATGGCTCTGGCACCAAGCATCTGTTTCTGTAAGGCCATTTTGTAGAATATCCACATCATTTGGGGATTCAGCAATGGCTCCCAGTTTGCAGTCATCTGCGAACTTTGTTAGCCAGAGTTCCTTAGTGTTGGCCTGTACTTCACAGAAGTAGATGTCAAACAAGAGCGGTCCCAGGACTGAACCCTGAGGTACTCCACTTGTCACCTGTCTGGAGTTGGATTTGGAGTCAGCTACTTTTACAGTCTGGGTTATGTCAGTAAGCCAGTTGGCAACCCATTGAATGACGTAGGGATTTATGCCCAGCTTAGTAAGTTTATCTATAATTCCACAGTGGGGGATGGTGTCAAAGGCCTTTGCAAGGTCCAGATAGGCTGTGTGGACCGCCTTACCCTCGTCCACAGCTCTGGAGACTGATTCGAAGAAGTCAATCAGGTTCAGGAGACAAGATCATCCCTTCACGAACCCAAACTGGCTGGGGGGTCCAGTGTTTGAAAGTTGCCAATGTCTTTGTAAGTTCCATGATAATGCATTCCATGCCCTTGCAGATCAGGCTCGTCAGACTGATGGGACGGTAGTTCCCAGTATCCAAGGTGGATCCCCCTTGTGGAGTGGGATAACTGTAACTGTGCGCCACTCAGTGGGCACGAAGCCCAAGGTGAGGCTATGATTAAACATGACACTTAGGTGAGGTGCCAGTTCATTTTGTAGTTTATGTAGCACACAGCCCAGGATGTCATCTAGTGCCATGGATGCTGTATTCTTAGCTTTGGAGAGTGCGGTTTCTACCTGTGTGGCCATGATTACCAGAATTTGGCAGTCTTTTGGTATTGAGATGGCCCTTTAGGGGGTGAGAGGGGGGTGAAGTTGACACTAAATTGATCTGCCATATCTGGCAATATCCTTGGGATCAGTATATTTAATGTCATTCTGTTATACCTCAGAGCAGGTCTGAGCATTGCCATTTAGATTCTTGACATAACTATATAATGCCTTGTGGTTGTCCTTGGAATCTTTAGCAATTTTATTTTCGTAACTAGCTTTGGAGGATTTTATGAGGGATCTCATTTATGGGTGTCAGCAAGGCAACAATCCATATCGACTCAACCCCTGCAAAAAGTGGTCATGCCCATTACTCAATCCCAAGTCAGCTGGGACACATTCAGTGCTTTTTCCTCTGCACCATGCAGCAAGACTCCAGTTTCTTAACTTTGATTTCAGGGTTGTATTTTAGCCTGCATCTATGAGGTCCTTTTTTCTGAACTAGAAGACTGTCACAGCACAATCATGCCCAAAAATGTGAATGCACTCTCTGTGAAATGAACTTTTTTTGCATAATGTGCAAATTTTAAGGGTCTAGTTTATTTTACTGAAATGCTGTGTATTGCCTTTTATATACCATTGATGTCTGCAATACACAGAATGTTTTTTTTTTTTTTTTGCAGGGGGCTGTGCCTCCTTTGTACCCAGTGTAGGAGCTCCACCCCCATATCCCAATCTGTATATATACTACAACTGAGCTTGTATCAATTCAGAGAAGAGGGAAATCCCCTTTTCTCCAAGCTAGTCTGAATTTATCAGTAGTATATTTTACAGGCTAGGGGTGGGGGGACTTCATTCCTAAAGTGGGAATGAAGGCCACTGCAAAAACTATTTAAAACTTCCTTAAATTCCTCACAGTTTAGTGGCAATCTTTTGGGGATGATAGGATGCTGAAGATGGTAGTTTTGTTTATGGCGAGGTTTGCTTCATTACCAAGAAATACACTCTATTTTAACTACTTTAGCTTGTGAAGAAATCGTTATACAAATGTTGAAAAGCTGGATGAAAAAACAATGGTACCACCCCATTTTATATTTATATTTTTCCTTTTTTTTTTTTTTACTTCACCTTTGATAAATTAAGTTCCATTAAAAATAATGACTATAATTTGTCCTGGAATACTTGGCTGTTTGCTAACTTGCACAGCTAATAATAGCTTTTACAGTCTTGCTTTCTCATCTGCATATCTTAATAAGTATTAAAGAACAACTGTACTTGTCTGAGATATGTACATGTCATCCAGAAAATAAATATAAATTTCACATTGTAACCTCACTTGAATGAAGAATGTAGGGCTTGGTGAGCATTTCAGGCACTCGTAGTCATGTTTTTGTCAAATTGTTACTTAAAATATAAAGGCCGGTACTTAATTCTCAGACTTTTCACTCCCCCATGCTCTGGTCACATCTTAAAGGGTAAGAGAAGTTGCTGGTGTTCTCGCTAGCTAGTCATAACAGGCATTAAAGCAAGTGGTTTTCTGAAGGTAAATTAGCTTGTTTTTCTGTACCTTTATATTGGTCTGTTTTGCATGTTACTCTATTTGGGTTGGTTGCTCTCAGCTGCATGACAGCATTGCTGTGCTGGATTTGACCCAAAACCAATCCCTGAAAGAGCCATGATGTACATTTTTTCCCCTAACTTATCAGTTATCTAGTACTACTGCATTGCTAGCACTAGGCACCTTGAGGCAGTGTACTTGATTTCACCACACACTGAATTTACATGTGAGATGTGTAAATATTTACTAAGTCTGGAGGCCAGGCTCTCATCAAAATACCATGTTGTTAGTACCCATACTCACCTTACACCACCATGCTGCTCAAATGAGCTGTCCTATACTAAGGTATTTAAGGACTGTCTCCATAAGCCTGAAATGCCTCTGGGACATGGGGCTGACACACAAATTCTTCAGCAACACACAGACACTAAACTAACTGTACATGTAGCAACATCCAACATTAATATTGCAAAGAGATGTCACCTAGCTGGCAGGCCAAAGTCCATAAGGTTACTTGAGTGAGCCATAACACATGGGAAATGTCCTTGGGCCGGATTCACAAAGGCTTGCATGGAGTCTAAGAGTAGAGTAAGACTCCATACAGCCAACATGTCCGCCGAGCGATCCAGGAACAGCTGGTAGGGGCGTGCAACAGAGCTCTCAAAACTAGTCCTACACAGACAGGGCTTGGATATGCAAATTACCTCAATTGCAGGTGAAAGCTATGCAAATGAGGTAAATTTGCAATCCAGGAAACCCGAACCTGTCTGACTAGGAGTAGTGTTATTTGCAGAAATGTACTCAGTTGACAACTGAGTATAGTTCTGCAAATAGCAAAATGGAGCCATGACAGCTCCAAAATAAGGATGCATTTACAGGAGGAAGCATGCCAATGGCCAAACATACGGCCATTGGCAATGTGAAGTGATGCAAAATAAAAATAAAATAACTTTTTTTTTCATCCCGATCTCCGGGGTTTAAGCGCAGCGCCGCACAAACGCGCTGCGCCCTTAAAACCAGAAAATCAATAATTAAGATCCACAAATGTGGATTTTATTGCTGATATGAATTTACAATGCAAGTGAATGGCAGGCTGAAGACAACATGGCCACCGAGTAGAGGTTGCTAAGGGGGAAGCTCAGTCTAAGAGATGTAACCAAGCATCAGTAGGCAATCCTATGCAAATGATTAGGATAGTGAATCGCAAGTTTACATTGCAAATGAGCACAGTAAGTGGAGTGTAGGAGTAGGATAAGGAGAGTAACAGAGTAGAAGATAGGTGACATCATGAGGGGGGAATGTATGAAAGAAGTGAAGCTCATTGGAGCAGAGTGGCATGTGTCAGCTGACATTTACATATCATTGAAAGAGGTGTGTCAACAGGTAGGCTAGGTAAAGTAAAGAAATTGAAGGTGTATGCCGTGGATAACACCAAAGGTTCTTGCTGAGCATGCATGCGCACGTGTGTGTACCAGTAAACCCGAGTAAGACAGTGTGCATGCATGTAAGCGTGTGTGCGAACATGTAAGCCGGACTAAGCATATGTAAGGCTGTGTAAACAGTTGTAAGTGCGTTTGTGCCAGTGTGTGCGCGTTTTAACAAGAATAAGCAAGTTTTAGTCCATGTAAGCATGTGTGTGTGTGTGTGTTAGCTGCTGTGCGGGTGTTTGCGCTTGTGTGCGCAGTGCTCCCCCCTGACGAAACAGAAAGGAAAAAGGAAGCACACCAAATAGTAGGAAGTTACCAGGGAGTACTAGCAGAGCTAGCAGGTGAAAACAATCAGAATCAGGCAATTACACAGGCAGTACACTAGCCCAGCCCAGCACTTAAAACTCTGCAAACAACAGTCCATTATGTTTCTCTCAAGAGACACTGCAACATTGCAGTAAGCTAATAGAAGTGAAAACTGAAAAAGCTTTACTGAGACAAAAAATGTTAGGGGCTGCCATTGCTGTTATAAGGTGACATATGCAGCATGCTGAGGGTGGTGATAATGCAAATGCTGCTGGACAACCCATAGTGAGCAGACGGAGAAGAGTGTACAGGCCCAGGGTAACTTATCAGGGGCTACATGAGCTGGAGATAGTGGAGCGCTATAGAGTGGACAGAGACCTCTTGTAGCAAATTGTTGAGTTGTGCAGGCCACACCTCACACACAGAACCAACAGAGGGCAACCCATCCCAGTGGAAACCAAGGTATGTGCTGGCCTAAGAATATTAGCAACAGGTACCTTCCAGAGACCAACTGGTGGTATGATGGGGATATCACAGGCATCAGCATCCAGGGTACTGCACCAGTTCCTGGATGCCATGTCAGCACATGTCTGTGATCATGTATATTCCCCCAATTCCCGTGAGGTATTGGCCAGCAATATGCGTCTCTTCCAGCAAATAGCGGAATACCCTGAGGTAGTGGGTGCAATAGATTGCACGCACATAACGCATCAAAGCACCAGCCAGTGAGCAGGGTAGGGTCTACTTCAACTGCAAGGGCTTCCCCTCCATCAACTGCCAGGTCGTGTGTGATGCCCAGGGCATAATACTGAATGTGTGTGCTGGCTGCCCTGGAAGCTACCATGATTCCCATATGTGGCATCTGACGCAGCTGTACCAGACATTTGCCAATAGGGACATCCCACGTGGTCACCTAGTGGGGGATGCTGGCTATGCACTGGAGCCATGGCTGATAACACCCATCAGAAATGCACACACACCTGAACAGGAACGCCATAATGAGGCACACGCACAAACACGAAATGTAATCGAGCGTGTGTTTGGGCTGCTCAAGTCACGGTTCCGGTGCCTGGACACATCTGGTGGAGCCTTGCAGTACTCACCAACTACATGTACCCAAATTGTCATGGTACCCAAGGTACATAAAAACATTCATGATCCTCCTCTTAGACCCATTGTAGCAGGACAGAGTTCAAAGGTTTCTCCTCTTTCAAAGTTTATTGATTGGAAATTTAAGAATTTATGGCCTAAGGCAAACTACTTATTAAAAGACTCCTGGGAATTTTTGAAAAAAGTAACCCCAGACCTACTAGTTCCTAATTTAAAATTTCTAACTATAGACGTAGTGGACTTGTTTTCTGTGATTCCACATGACATTGGACTCCTATGGCTAGAGGAAGCTTTAACATCTTGTCCTAAGGCCAGTGCTAATGACAACTTTCTCATTCTAGAATTAATGGAATTGGTTTTACATAACAATTTCATTTATTTTTCAGGGGAATATTACAAGCAGACCTCAGGGGTGGCCATGGGGTCCAATTGTGCCCCCACTTACGCCGACATTATTCTATCTGTTTGGGAGAATAAATATGTATTCAATTGTGAATTTACTCAATATTGGGGGGCCTATTTCAGATTCCTGGACGATATATGCATTTTTTGGACAGGACCTGATAACATCATTTCCATTTTTATGGAATACTTGGCTTCTACTACTGAATTTTTAACATTTACTCGTCACATTCAGGAAGGGAAGGTTGAATACCTAGATGTTTTACTAAGTATCCATCAAGGAAAATTTACATCCAATGTTTATAGGAAGCCAACCTTCTCTAACAGTTATATACATTTCAATAGTTCTCATCCATTATATCAAAAACGAGGAATAGTAAAGGGACAGTTGGTCAGGATATCCCGCATGACATCAGAAGAAGAAGATTATAATTCAGAGTGCTACAAATTATTTTGTATGTTTCAAGAAAGAGGCTATCCATATGAATTTATCTCCCAGATCAAGGAACAGGTAGATTTAGGTAGAGGAGATCAGTATAAGCCCATTTTGGGTCTAGGAGATACATATAGTACAACAGACAACACTGAGGTGCTATCTGATTTCAATCGAGTGTTCATTACTGAGTACAGTGCTAATTCAGGGGTTATCAGGAGCATCATACAAAATGAATGGGACAACTTCAGGGACATTACAGACTTGAAAAACCTAAGTAATAAAAATGTTAAAGGGTTTTTTCAGAAGGGCAGAAATAAGAAAATTTTAAGACAGAATTTCCATCCATACAAATATTCCAACAAAACACGCAGCGGCACTTACAATGTGTTCATGCACACAGCACCATTATGTTGATTAATCAAAGAAACCTTTTCCTTGCAGCTAGAAATAAAAATATCAAGTCTACCAGGTTTTACTAACAAAAATCAGGTCAGGGTTATTTTATTTTTGCTTTTCATATCCCGCCCGCTTTCGTGGCAAAACTGAACGCCCTCTAAAAGAAGGATTTATGAGCATTTATACGAGATACAAAAACAAAATTTGAAAAATGCTCTTTATAGACATCTTATGACATGCTCTACAGCCAAGTATCAGTTTTTTGTTTTGGAAACTGTTTACAAAGACAATAGAGGAGGGCCATGGGAAATTAGATTAGAACACAGGGAAACTTATTGGCAAATCTTACTGGAATCTAATAGGGATCCAGGCTTAAATGAATATATATCAATCAAGCCTTTGTTAAAGTTAAAAGCCTGTTGTATGTAAACAAATTTTAACAGTATCTATTATATTTTATTATTATTTTTAAATTTGTAATATTGTACATTTATATTTATATACTTTATATACCTTAGGGTTTTATTAGATTTATGGTGCTTCGGGTATATTACAAGTGGTCTCTATGTCTCTTTAAAATTGTACTATCAACAAACTATAATTGAAAGCTTGGAGCCAATTATGTGTATATATACCCATGAATTTTATTGTTCATTATATCTGATGAAGTCACAGTGTTGACGAAAACGTTATATGTTGGATTTGCCTTCGTTAATAAATCTGTTTCTGGATATTTATTGGTGGACTGATCCCTTTGTACACTGTTTTTTGTGGTTTTGATTGTTTTACCAGTGTTGGCTTTCTTTTTGTTTTCATGGTATGTGCTATGCTACATAATATGATCCTGCGAAAACAGCTGCAGCTGGACCAGCATAGGCCTGGGCCAAACAGCCCCCCACCATTGCCAAGGCCATCACAGGCACAGCGTGACTCGGAGGAGGAACAACCTGAGCCTGCTCCAGTAGGCAGAAGGAGGCGTACCCAGTATGCTTTGGCCTTGGCAAAGAGGCAACACATAGCACATACACTGGCTCAGTAGGAACTCTGGAAATTATACCTCTCTCTGACTCGTACATATAGTAAAAGGGATGCCTAACTTGACACTACCTGCTTTCAAACATGTATAGGAAGTGTAGTATGTGCATCCGACATAGCCAGCCCTGCTGCACCACCTGAGGCATGATTGCCATGTGTTAAGCAATATAAAGCAGTGCTAAACTGCATTTACCGTCATGTAGTATATGTAAAGAAAATTGCACACACCAACTAGCACAACTGTGGTCAATGTTGAGTAATATTGGCCAACGTCCAGCAATGTTGGTTAATATGGTGCTATGTTGGACAAGCTGGGTCTAAGTAGGGCATAGCTGAACAAAAGCCAACATGCTCATATTTGCTCTACTGGCCCTTAAGCAGTCTGGTTCTGGTCTGCTCAGTATGAAAATATAAAGCAGTGATGGGCCTCGAACCCAGGATACTGTGCACTATAGTCATAGTACTGAACCACTAAACCATGACAGTATTGCAGTGGTCAGCCTGTATGAAGAAATGTTGATAAGTCTATGCAAAGTATTCCATGGAAACCCTGCAGGCACGGCATAATCCCTGTTGAATTATGACACAAAGGTGAGTCCCGCAGTAAGAATAGAACCTGACTTTAAACACACACAGTAGAAATGTTAATATTGGACATGTACATATACATCAACAAATGTAGTGGACCTCAGACAGCAACATACTGAAACGTCACACTGGGCATGCTCACACACTTGAATAAATGAGACAAATGTTAGGCAGCAGAACACTGACAGTCTGAACTGTGCATGCTCACACACTTAGGCCATATCAGAGTACAGCAGTGGGCCACACATATCAGGCAATTGCATGTGTTAACCCAGGAACCTCTCACTATCCAGCAATCTGCCCTGTGCACACAGTTATATGACAACAGACACATATATAATATAGTGTGGAACCCTGTCATAATCAAATATGTTCTGCAGATACCTAAGTTGTTCATAGAAAGTGGGAAAGCAAAGACGATAAAACCTGCAAACAGTATCAGCAATAAACATTGTGCATTCTCAACATTATCATAGGTTCAGAGGTTGATACTAGGCTATCTGCCCTAGGGCATGTACAAGCTTGCCAGAGTGTGTTTAGCTTTCGCAACCCTGTCAAAGTAGAACACTGTGCCTGTGAATAGTAGGTCACACAAGATAGCCCATTTACGTTTAGTGTATTGTGCCTGTGTCTAGCAGGGACCCAGAAGATATCCCATGGGTAAACATACGATCACCCATCTACTTATCAAGATGTCTCCTGTAGGTGGTCAGTGGATGGCTCTGCCCATGCGAAACCGGGATTACAATCCGGAGTGAGTGGAGCCTCTGGGATAAGAATCTGTCCCTCCAGCATGTCCTATTAACATCTGTGCTGAGGTATATGTCCCTGGGGTGTGTAGCTCCAAGGGAGTCGGATATCCTGAGGTGGAGCATGTCCATTAATTCTGGGTCAGATATTTCCTTAAACTACAGGCACACAACACATCCAAGTAGGTGGTAAGCAACTGAGTAGAGCTGGAGTTACTGTATCTGAACTGTACAGGGCATTCATGTGAGTCCCTACATCTGCTTGTTGAGGAACATTTGTGGCCATTACAGTTGCTGCAGGTGTCAGGTAAGGTACATACCAAATGTGGCATTGTAACCAAGCATGGTCGTGATGAGTATAGGGGCACAATGACCTCACTTGATCAACATGTGAAACCATATGGGATAAGGTGGGCTATATAGAAGTTCTGTCTAACCACTTTGGCAACGTGATTGTCAAAGGTGAGAGTACGAACAAGTCATGTCCCCAAACCCCTAACTACTACCGTATGTAATGGATTACTACCTATGTGGTAATGTGTGAGCATGTTGTTATTCCCAAAGGGGATGACTATGCAACTAATGGCATTTAGCTGTAGGCCATGGCTCAGGCACCAGTCATCCTATCTCTGTGAGACACTGTTTGAGTATGCATGTGCCAGCTGGAGAGTTGATTATGGCACCCAGTTTGCAGTCATCTGCGAACATGGTCAGCCATGTTCCTCCTGTGTTAGCCTGTACGTCACACAAATATATACTGAACAAGAGAGGTCCCAGGACTGAGCCTTGTGGGATGCCATGTGTAACTGGTGTATAGTCAGACATGGCACCTGCAATACTGAGCATGTGGGTGCTATCCCTGATCCAGGTAGCAATCCATCGTGTGAGATATGTGTTGATATAGATGCCGGTGAGCGTATGCATAATGGCCGAGTGGGGTATTGTGTTGAAGGGTTGTGCAAGGTCCAGGCAGGCTGTGTGGACAACCGTCCCTACACCAATGGACCTGGTAACTGTTTAAAGAATAGGAACAGGTCCAAGAGGCAAGATTTGCCCACAACAACGCTGAAATGTGTAGGACCCAGTGTCTGTAGGTTCCCAATGTCTATGTGCATGAGTCCCATTACAGTACGCTCCATAGCTTTGCAGAACAGGCTAGTTAGCCTTATAGGCTGATATTGTCTGTGGTCCGTTGTGGCAGCAACTCTGTGGAGCGGGACCACTATCGCTGTATGCCATTCCATGGGTACATATCCTGCAGTAACTCTGATATTGAACAGTGACGTAATGTGAGGGTTACATCTTGTCATGAAGCCCGTGTAAGATGCAGGCCGGGATTGATGCTGTGTTGTCTGCTGTGGGGAGGGCAGCACTCACCTGTTTATTTGTGATGTCAGGGAGGTTACACTCTGTTGGGATGGACAGTAGCTCCTTAGGGGGGATGGGGGGGAGACATCTGTACTGAACCTGTTTTCCAGGATGTTGGCAATGTCTGTGGGTTCAGGGTATGTTTAGTCAGTATGCAGTAATTTACAGCATATCAGTGAGTGTCCACACAGGTACCTGAATTAACTGAAGAAGGCCTTGTGAGTGTCCTACGTGTCTGTTGCAATTGTCCGTTAGAAGCGGGCTTGACATAAATACATGAGCGATTGTAGCTGTCTGATTGTACAGATAACAGATGCCTTCCCTGTCTGGGATTGTGCTCTATCACGTAGTAGCGTCCTCCTTTTGTTGTATAGCTTATTAATGGCCGGGGTCTACCAGACAGGTCCCCTGCCATTGGAGGAGTGAGCCCAGTTGTTATTTGGGATAGCATGATCCATGCAGTCCACTAGGTGTCCATAGAATGTGTATGTAAAGGATTCAGCAGTCTGAGCCATACTCACCACTGTCCCAGGGTCTCTGAAGGATACCACCTTGGTTTGGAGAAGTGCGGCGTATGCTTTTGAGAAGTTCACCAAGATTACCCAGGATGGGTGTGGGGACGGGATATGGATGTCCAGTGAGATAAATGTATGTTCTGACCTTACCAATGAGGGGTATATCTCAGGTGTGGAACATAGAGTCCCCATGTTGGTGATGATCATGTCCAATATGTTGTCACCTCTTGTGGGTGTGGTAACCAGTTGTGCCATAGCATATGAGTTTACAAAAATAGCAGCAACTGTTGGGCGAGGGTGTTGGGGCCTGAGTACTATCCCCAGTCAATGTGTGGGTATTTGAAGTCACCCAATATAATGGTGTTTGGGGAGACCTTCATATTGTCCAGTGTTCCCAGGAAAGCCAAGTGTGGTTCCTGAGTTTGGGAGGGTGGTCTGTAGCAGGCAACAAACCAAAAGGCAGATTTGCACAAAGTTAGGTGCATATGTATGGTCTGTGATGCTTTGTGCAGTGCTGCCAACCCAGAGGTATGTGTGTCTGTGATGTATATGGATACTCCCTCTATTTGTGTTGGCCATTCCGAGTTTTGTGGTCAGAAAGCATGGTATGAAATATAACCTGGTAGTGCTGGTGTGCATTTGGGAACCTGAACCAGGTGTCTGTCAGTGCACAGATATCGCTATTGTCCATACTGAGGAGATTCCTGAGTGGGCGCAGCATTACCCTCAGTGTCATGTCATGTACTCTGTAATGTCTATGGAGGTGGGTTTGTCTTTTGAGCCCTGCTTAAAAAAGGCAGTATGGTGGTAGCAAGTGCCTTAGCAAGTATTCGAAAGTCCAAGGGTGACAGGTCCATAGGGAAGCTACGTGGCATGTCGAGCATGTCACCCCAGGCTGACAGACACTGTATCCCCTTTGAATGACACCAATATGTTAGCCAACTGTTAAACATGATCAGTTTGTTGGCATACTGTGACATCATACTTAGTGAGTGTAAGATGCAAGACAAGATCAGGGTCATACTGGCCTGGGCTACATGATCAGAGAGTCCCTCTATGTATCATGTCATGTGGTCCAGGGAGGAACGTCTGAGGTTGTACGCACCAGCATGGACAGTGATGGAGCCAATCCTGTACTTGCTTTGGAGTGACCTGAGTGCATGTGTTATGTTGCAGATCCTGGCACTGGAGAGACGGCTCAAAGTGACTACTCCCTTGTTTGGCCTGGTGAGTGGGACGTTAGTGTGTCTGACAATAAGTGCCACCTATTACAAGTGTATTAGGTGTGTTGTTTAGCCTGAAGGGCAGTGACTGTGTGGCACACTGACATTGTGAACTATGTGATATGTGGGTATTGTAGTGGGGTAGCAGTTGTTTGTGTGTCTGCTTTGGAGGTCTCTGCTGCTTAGGCAGAGTTTATGTAGACCCTCTGAGTATGTTTATGTGTGATAATGTGGTTTGATTGCTGTCGCTATAGGTTTATGTGAGACTGATATGTGGTGTGTGTGGTTACCTTCACCACCTGATAGACTATGCCAGTCATGGGTCGAGAGAGCTCAGCCTCCTGTATGTCAATACTGGTGCATCTCTCACATATATCTGAGTTTGTTGGGAGGAGGAGAGGGTTGTCTGTGTACATGAGGCAGATGTGACATTGTGTCAAAACCACAATATTCACTAGCTGGACTGGAGATATTATGATGATATACTCCGTAGCCTGATCACAAAGGATCAGTAAGGTGTTAAGTGTGTAAAAGAGTATAACAGGGATTAGTGCTCAGGTTTGTTGGTGTTTTGTAAAGAGTAGCTGAGAAGGAGTCCAGACTGAATCATGACACCTCCTTCAGCTATGTCATAAATAGCAATGTGCACTCATATATGTCCTGAGTCAGGGCCAAGTGTACCTGACTGACAATGCCGACATCCTGTCAGACAGGCCCATATATACATACCCACCTCCCACTGATGATAGTCCCTGTCATCATACCAGGAGATATCACATGTAGAATGGCTGAACAGCTCCCCCCAAAGCCAAAAGCATGGCAGCAATTGGATTACATTGTTTCCCAATATGTGTCATGCATGAACTACAGAACAGACCCTGCACCTGGACAGTCTGTTCAGCCTCACCCTCTCCACAGGATCTGGAACCGTTGAATGTGTTACAGCAACATATGGCACTCCCCACAAGTGTTGGTGCACAACACACCATGGGAAGTATAGTCCAGTAAGCCTATGAAGTCTGATCTGCAAGGCCATGGAGTCCATCATGGCTGAAGTCATAAACAGAGCTATTGGAAGCTGACAAACACACAGCCCTACCAACTGTGGTATGTTCATGTGCAAGTCATGGTTCCCAAACATGCTAGACTGTTTGCAAGGTAGCCACCCAGGACATACATCACTGAACAGAGCTACACATGTCCCACATAGACTTTGAATAGCCCTTTATCAACATCCCAGACACATGTCATATCCACAAAATCAACAATCTGTGCATAAATATGTGTTGACATATGAAGGAATGTCAGTGTGTCCACAGATAGATCACACAAGGTAAGAATTATGGGGTCCTGTTCAAGATGTTGACACATGCCGACCCACATGGCTCATTCCTGGGATTCCATAAAACAAAGTGTACACACATTACCATGTCTAGTCTGATGATGTTCGCATCCTACAAATATAGCAGGATAAAAGAAACTACCCAGTAAAGCATATAGCGTGCCGTGTTAACGCATATCTCTCTAGTATCATAACATAGGTAGGGGTTTGATTCCTGCAAACGCTGACAGTGTGTGTGTGTTGGGGGGTGTGTGTATGTGTGTGATTTCCTTTGACAGGAGTGCCCTTTTTGGAGACTGGGAAAACACATTAAAAGAGGTACATTCATCTTTAGAAAGTCTGATGATGTCAGCATCATACAAATATAGCAGAAGAACAGAAACCACCCAGTAAAGCATATAGCGCGCCGTGTTAATGCGTATCTCTCTAGTATCATAACATAGTTAGGTAGGGGTTTGAATCCTGCAAACGTTGACAGTGTGTGTTTGGGTGTGTGTGTGTGGGGGGGTGTATGTATGTGGTTTCCTATGAGAGGAGTGCCCTTTCTGGAGACTGGGAAACACATTAAAAGAGGTACATTCCTCTTTGGAAAGTCTGATGATGACAGCATCCTACAAATATAGCAGGAGAAGAGAAACCACCCAGCAAAGCATATAGCGCGCCGTGTTAATGTGTATCTCTCTGGCATCATAACATAGTTTGGTAGGAGTTTGAATCCTGCAGTTGCTGAGTGTGTGTCTGTGGTGTGTGTGTGTGTGTGTGTGTGTGTGTGTGTGTGTGTGTGTGTGTGTGTGTGTGTGTGTGTGTGTGTGTGTGAGAGACACAGTTGGTCAATGCAGTGTGGGTTTTGCTTTTACTATGGTATGACATATGATTAAAACATTATGTGCATTGCACACATCAGTTATCTGCATGGCAAATAAATGTGTACATGTGACCTCAATCAGTACAAAGGTGTGAAGCCTGCATACTACATGAATACATTTGTTTCCTTTGACAGATTGTGCCGCTGCTTCTCAGACCGTAGGTCACATATGTATGTATGTGACAAGCCCGGCCACTGTAGTGATCTGTGGCCAAGGTCATCTGTGCCACACACACCCATGACAGTTACTATAGAGTACTGTGAGTGAGGGTACATGCCTGGAGTATATGTCAGACATGTTCATACACAACAACGACTGGCAATAATGGACAGTCATTATAGGTGTACAACAGCCCTGTGGATATGCATTCAGGCCCCTAATGTCTTATGTGACACACCGAGGGACTCCACAATACCTATGGATATGTGGATACCAAGGGACAGATGACATAACACGTGGCTGTATGTACACATTGGTACCCAACATACATGTTGAGGGCTACCACCTATGTGGTACTGTCGGGATAGTATGTATAGTAAATGTGGATGACTATGCCATAGTTGGCTTACTGCTATACAGCATGTATTGGACAACAGGTGTCTGTCTGTATGATACCCTTGTGTAGGATATGCGTCCCATCCATTGTAGGCCAATGCATGCATTTCCAGATGTGGATGGACATATCCCTAGTGTGTTTGCATGTACCTAAGAGGGCTATATGCCAAACAGGTGTGGTCCCAGGAACGGGTGGCAGTCAATACCACTGGTTACTGTTATAGTATAGTACCAGAAGGATCCAACTGTTACTGAGTTCCCTACAACTGTGTGTCATTTGTCAGGACATCATCTAATGATTGATTATAGCCATGCTGTTGACGTTGTGTATACTATTAGACTGCAAATCATTGACCGATATTAACAGCATCACCCACAGCATAGTGTCAACCCATGTCATACACACGTGTACCCATGTTAGTACATATCTGTAGTAGAATGCATACTGGCCATCAAAAGATACTCTGAGATGTTAATGTGTACAACAGGGTATGTCGCATGTCCCATGTGTCCACTATGCACGTACATGCAGACAATGTGCACCCACCATGTTCACAGATGTACACCTGCTAATCTGTAATGCACATATCACACACATACTGTCCACTCACTAACACATGCTGGCAACACTGTACACTTCAGCCAAGTGGCACATGGGTGGACAATACATACTCAGACCTAACACTGGTGTAAACAGTGCTACATTGACAATCAGAGCTGTGATGCATAATGCCTGCTCAGATATACCTACAAGGATATCATTACACTTTCCTGTTGACAACTTTCTAATATTGCTACACTGCTATAATGTCACCCTGTGCATCAGAACCATGTTAGCCTGTTCCTGCATCAATGTTACAGATGATAGGCGGTGGCACAGGTGTCATCATATGCACAGGATGTGTTGTTTGTTTGCCAGAGCCCAACATTGACCCATCCAATCGACATGTCTGTGTGTGTGTGAGGGACAACAGTACAGCATGGGCCAATGTTGATGTAATGTGTGTGTGTATGTGTGAGCCCTAGTTGTCTGGTTAATGTGTGTGTGTCTGTATGCACACAGCTCCACCATGTGGCTGCCATATACGGGAGGTTGTGGGACATCCACAGACTGTACCTGCTAGGCTGTACATATCACTGTCTCTGGTCAAGGACGCGGTACCTGTGCCTGGCAGGGGTGCTACGGGCAGTATAGTGTACCAACCCTGACTGGGTACTATCATCACAGGCAGAGGTATGATGACTGGACCCATGTCCCTGCTGGGACTGGCCAGAGCCACGTGCATGTGGTCTACTAGGATGGTCAATGGACAGGCCAGCCCCAGCATTGCTGGGGCTGATACTGCCACTATGGTTGCGGCTGTGATCTGTGTGCCGTCCGCGACGACTGCCAGCTGTTGCTGGCATGCATCCACATCGACGTCTCAACCGTCCCACATGGTCCTGGCTCATGGAAAACACATTGTGGAGGGCATCTAATGTCTCCCCCATCTATCAATGACCTCGGTGTAATTCTGAATGGCACCGGCAAGGTCACGGATGCTGTCATTGATAGCGGTGTAATGGGCCCTCTGCGCCCTTAGTCCCTGTCTGGTGTACCATTCCATACGTGCCTGTGCCTGCATTACAGTCCGGAATATACTGGAGGTTGTAATACCTCTGGGGGCATGTCTGCCAGGGGCAATATGACCAGTGGTGCTCCCCTGAGAACCCCTGGACATCCGACTATGTGGTACCATTCCAGGAATCTGGCTATGGCTGCTGTGAGGGGATGCAAGTACCATGGGTACCACACTCTCCTGATCAATGCCAACTGTATGCTGTCCTTCGGCTAAGGCCATTGATGATGAGGGATGTATTGGCGGTATGAGTGTGCGTATAGATGGAGTTGAACGCTGTGTACTGTCGATTGGCGGACCAACGACAGACCCTGTCAAACCTTCCTGCACCAGAATACATGTCTCATCCTCTCTGCTATTAGTGGCAGTGACTTCAGGTTCCCTGCTGCTTTCAGCCACCCCAAACTCAGCACCTGTGAGAGGAAGACAGGAAACACACTTTACAATATCTACATGATGTTAGCACACATGCACACATGCACACATGAACACATGCACATATGCACACATGCACACAAATACACTCCTCACTACAGCACATACACACACCAGCAATCCAACACATACTCAATAGTCGGTGAAGGTGGGTGACAGTATCACAAGGCAAACAGTCACCTCACACGTGTCAGCATGCAGAATATGTGTTGCTCAAGACCATGCAGTACAAGTGTAGACTGCCCTATTTAATGACATTATACATGGCTTTGATGCATGTGTGTAGTTGTTCAGTGATTGGCTACACCCTGGAACATAATGTGTACATGGAGACAACATTGCTGTGCATGTATTATCAGCTCTGCAATGTCTTGTGCACCATCACTCACAGGTATACATACCATGGCTGCATGTGTTATCTGTGTGACACAGATTGCCATGTGTGATTACAATGTCTGTGTCCATAGCAGATAATAGTGGGCACAGGTGTAGCACATGCATGCTATGTGCACACACGGGATGAGTGGTGCATGTAGACGTGAAGGAATCCCAATGCTCAACATGGCCATTGTACAGTGGTTATGGTGAGTGTGGGACATATTGCAGATATGTCGGTGCCATCCATGACATGGCATGCTACACGACTGCAACATTAAACACCACACATACCCAATGTGTGTCATGTGATCTATACACCCAATAGCATTCCAGGACATATATGTGACACTTTGTACAGATGGTGACTGCTGTGCATATTATGTATACTGGCATATGTAAGCACACACACAATATGCTATGCATATTGTGTATAGGTGCATATGTTTGCACACACACAGCATTGAGGTGCAAAGCAATGACTGCTATGTGTAGTACTGTGGTCACTGTAACTGGATGGGGTGTAGTACCATGTGCCATCATCATCATACATCTTGTGGTCACTCATGGCTACTAATGTGTGACAGACCACCCCCTAGCATGCTGTACCTGAACTGCAGTGCTGTGCCTACATTCACAATTACACAGCCACTTTGTACATGGGTGTGAGAGGTGCCCAATAGGGAGCATTGCCTAACATGACTGTGTTATGTGTTGAAGAGTGTTGCACAGCCCCATGATAGGCCTCTACCCCTGAGGTGCATCATGTGTGTGTGGATGACATGTGGGATACTGAAGTGTGACCTTACAGCGGGTGTGTGGTAACGCCATATGTAGCATGTTTTTGTGTACTGTGTATGATAAACATGTTATGTTGTGTACAGCTGTAGGAACTATGCCTATCCAATGTGCAGTATGGTGTTGCCACAACTGTGTCTGATGCTCTGTGTATTGCATGTCATTGAGGCAGCTACTGACATTACTGAGCTGTGCAATGTCTTACAGCAAACATGCATGGCATGCATTATATGTAGGTGTGTTACATGTACATGGCCTACACCTCACCTATGAGATGCACATTTCATTACCAACATTGCAGGTATACCACACTCACCAGCATGGATCATCTGCCCTGCTGTCACACCAGAGGGATCTACAAGAATATGAGAGAGTTTGTCAGTGGCCACAACTGTGGCATTGCTACAGTGGGTATGCTAAACTACAGTAGAACAACAGTCACATGTGTAGAGATAATATTCCAAATGTCAGTATTGCACAACACTAGGCAGCACAACTGCTAAACACACAGTACACATCTCACGTAGACATAATCTATCAATACAGTTAACTGTAGTCCACAGATAAGGCATGTTACCTGCTCGCTCCATGTGAACATGCTGGGTGGCTCCGGCCTCCATGACAACACATGTCAGAGGTAGTTGCTGCTGTTGCCCAGGAGCCACCACACTTAGGAGCAGCTCCTCCACTCTGGTGAGGGGGGGATGAATGGCCACCCCACCATCTGTGGCAAGCTGTTGTCTTTGGATATCAGATGCACGCCGCCGGACATGTCAAATTAAATCACTGCAGTGATGGTGTACCTGCTCATATGTCCGGTTATGCATGCCTATGTCATTTACCCGACGAACAAGATCCTGCCACAGTGCAGTCCGCTCCTGCTGGTGCTGGCTGCTTCGGGAAAACAGCATTGTGTAGTGCTGCACCAGGCTTTGCAAAATCTCATCTTCCTCCGCTGCTGTGTATGACTGGTTGCATTGGTGGGTCATCTAGCTGAAAAAGATATGAACAATATGTGTGAGCGAGTCCTGTGGCACACTTTACACCTTTAACCACAGATATCACTTTACTGGCTTATATACCATCCATTTGTCTGTCAGAGGTTACACACATTCAATACCACTTATTGGTTCTCAGGCCACAACTAACAGTGCCTGACACACTCACACCACTATACAACAGTACCCGGCACACTGTGACACAATGCACAACCTTGACACAGGGGTATATATCACACCAATGCACAGAGATGTCATCCATTGCAATGAATGTAAAGTACAGTTACAGTAGTACCAGTCAACCACCCTAGTCATTGATGCCATAGCCCTGCCTAACATATGTGTACAGTTGTTACTATAGGTGGCATACTGCTGTAACAGAGTATATATGTTGCTTGATACACACGTATACCCTGTAACACACATATGATTGCAGCCATGGTACAGGCATAATTACACACATATCAGACAAACATACAGCGCACCACTGTATGCCAACACAGATGAGCATTACCTGTGTACCATACAGTACTGTGTGCCACTACTTACAAACCCTTATGCCTGAGTTTTGTCCTCTGTGCAGACTACAGGAAACACACAAGACAGTGTTTCCAAGCAATGTGAACACACACCACACTGTGCTGTTTAGGCCTACAGCTTCAGGTAGTACTACAGTTCATATGGGAGTTGGATTCACCAGCAGTACCACTCACTAAGCATACATGTATTGCTTTAGCCTACAATGAGACACCACGGTTGTCAACAAGGAACTACGTCACATCATATGCCATACTACTATGTCTGCCTAACAGTACAATACACATCTTTTGCTGGCATCACAGCTAGGATAGACACTACCATGTCAGATACAACTTCACACTAACCTATCACACCTTTACAGACCTTACACACATTCAGCATTACACTTATTCAACCTCACATAGCAGGTATTGCAGTGAGTACGTGTGAGTGCATAGTGTCATAGGTAGGTAATATGCTGTTGGCCCTAGGGCCTACAGCAGCCTAGCCATATGCTACCCTGGCCTTTGACACACATGTACTTTGATTTCACTTGCCCCTGCCAACCAGAACCACAGAGGGGGTTCCTGGGGTATATTACCAATCTCCCAAACAATCATCAGGGGTATTTATGACAACTGCTAATAAGGAGCCTTGTTTGCTATTGCTAGGTGGTCTATTCCAGTGTATGGCATATCTCTGAGATAGGAACCTATCCCTCCAGCATGTGCTGTTTAGTGAGCTGACGAGGTTTAGGGCCCTAGAGCGTGTATCCCGGAGGGATTGTGATATGTTGCCATGGTGGTTGTCACCCAGCTGTGGGTGTGACATACCTCTGTATGTCTGGCAGAGGTCACCTCTGTGTGGCCAGTATGCAGTACAGTCTAGATGTGGTTTTGTGAGTCAGTCTGCATAGGGCATCTGTTTGCTGCCAGTATTACCCTTTGTGAGGTATGTCTGTGGCCTTTCTACCTGCTGTAGTTGTCATGTGAGGTACATACCACACAGGGCATTGTGATGGGTAGAGGGAACACTGACCTATATTTCCCTAGATGACACACCTGTTGTCATGACACATACCACACAGACAGATTACAGGTCTAGCGTGGCACTGTCTTTATCAAAGAGGTGGCTACTGTCCACCTGTATCCCATGTTCCCTTATCATACCTTCGGTGTTGGGTAGATCTCTACCTATGTGGTAGTTAATGGGTACAGTGTTTTGGAAAGGAGGAATAGCACTGCAGTATCAACACTTGTCTACAGTCCATGCCTTGGTCACCACACACCTGTTGCAGTACATATGGCCCCATGTCTCTCTCTCTATATGTGTATATATATATATATATATATATATATATATATATATATATATATATATATATAAATATACATATCTATATATATATAAATATACATATCTATACACATACATGTACACATCCATTGCTGTACACATAGATGTACATATAGGCACATGTACAGTCCACCTTTCATGGTGGGGATATCACTTATGGGACAGTTGTGGGATGTACAGTTATGTGATTATATTGCACAGTGTTGTGCAGAATGCATGTGGGTGTCCTCGGCCCATGTAGCTTTAGCAGGCCTCACTGGCTGTAACACAGCAGATCTGACAAATCAGTCCCACAGCGTTTAACGAGTACATGACATATATCAGCACTGAATGCTGTTTTCTATGCCACACACTACGACCTACATAGATATATGCACATAACCTTCAACAGCAGATATCTGTCCACCCTTCACTAACAGTTGCAGTATGTCCCTTGCCCTATGCACATGTGCAGATACAGATAGATACGTACTGCTGCCACACATGGATGATTTGCAGTGTGTAGAGTACTCTTCAGGAACATCTACTACATGCCAACACATGCATATGAGTTACATACCTTACCTTTGTATTTCCCTGCTCCGTCTGTTACAGTTTTGTAGGTTTTTTTTTTTTTTTTTTGGGGGGGGTCTCCCTCTGTTTCTGTTTCTGTCTCTGTTTCTCTCTCTGTTGTCTGTGTCTCTGTGTCTCTCTCTTGCTCTCGCTCTCTATCTCCCTGTACCTGCAATGATATTGCATGTGTGGACAGCAGGTACAGCCTGCATTTCTAGGTATCTGCACTTGTGCATGTGACAGCCTCTGCACCAATTGCTGCCCACCATTCAGTAATTGCATGCATCCTGCTGTGTGGTGATTGCATTACTCACTGTGATTGCAGCCCACTGCTGTAAAATGCTAGGTTAGGTAGGCATAGCCCTTTCAGCTTTCCAAGGTGGGGCCCATGCTTGTTTGCTCTGGACACCGCTGTGTCAGTCAGAAGGTTGGTATATGTCTCTTATCTGAAGCTAGGGTTGTAGCCAGTGCTATGCATGTTGTACTCAAACCTGAATGTTGCTGCTTCCAGTACACACTTCTCAGTGTAGACATGTACTCACCCCTCCAAATGCTAACACAGGATACATGGGAGTATGTACTTTTTTTCTGTATTAGACATTTAACTGCCATACAAATGTGGTTATTGCACTGTATTCCTGTGGCAAATGTAGTGTTTGTGAACTGCTATGCTGTAATTATTACGTTACTCACTTCTGAACAGTTTGTGGTTTGTTTGTGTTGACATTAGCACAGGCTGCTCAACACAACTGGACATATTTCAGTACTGAGTATGCCTACCTACACCCTGTTTTTTGCCTGAATACACTAGTGTGTTGTACCTTTGGGTAGGGGTGCAGAACTGCAAAGAGCATTTTTTATTATCATGTGAGGTTTATCTTGCTGAACATACAGGGTTGCTGTGTACCTGTTAGTCTATCAAGGCAAGTAGTCTGTCTGCATAGCTCCCACCTGTCGACATATCCAGATGGTAGCTTGAGGTTAGCCTATTATACTTTGTCTGTGCACCACACCAGTCTTTTCAGCACTGGCACATTGGCATTCTCACAGTTGGTTGCTAGCAGTACATGGCTACATCCTGTGATATTTCTGTATTGTACTCCTACATAAGGGCATGCTTGTGAAACTCCTTCTAAAGCTATTTGCAGAGTTTGTAACAGCAGTAATGCTGATATGCCTGTGTGTTTCTGCCTCTGCCAGGCCTCAGATACTCTCAGGTATATATTTGAACGGCCTCAGTGAAATGTACATATAAGTGAGATACACCTGCAATATATTACAGACATATTGCAGTTGAGACTTTCTTGGGAATCAGAGCATATGTATACCTACACCTTTTCTGACGTGCAAGCAGTGTCTACTCTCACCTATTGACATTATTCATTACATGTGATTCCACACTTGTCTGCCTAAAGTTAGTACTTTTCAGAGTGATTCAGTGGGGCACAGCTAACATTTGTTTACAAATCAGGGACATCCCTGTAAAGCAGTCACAGTTGGGGTGTCTGGCCTCTGCCCTATTCAACTTTGCCAGTATTTATCCTGGTCTAATACTGTGTGGTGTTTGTAAGGTGCTACTGTAACATTATTCCCTGCTTGGATAGCTGGTTCTCTTTTCACAGTCATGTCATGCAATTCCACAACTGCTGGTAAAGACCCACAGAACAGGATTTGTATTATACCATTCCTAATTTCTATTTACATTCCCTCATTGTAATGCATGATATATTTATTTCAGCACCAAGTTATTTGTATATCTGCTGTGGCTTAGTGGTAATTCATGCAGTCTGTTGTGTCAATGGTCTAGGGTTCGAGACTGGCAAAGGTCTTTTCTTTTGCTGCTGAGCAGAACAAGGGCCCTACCATAGAGTGACTAAGGCACTTTTAAGCAGTTGTAAGCGGGTTTGCGTGATGCTTAGCTAAGCACACACATGCGCACACTCGCTTAAACCCACTTACTACTGCTTAAAAGTGCTTACTCCCGCTAACCCCCACACTAATTTCTTTTAAAGAAAAGAAAATGGGGAGATAGGAAAGTGGTGAAAAAGGGGGCACAAAGAGGGACAGACAGTAGGTACACAAGCTCGGGATGTGCAGGACGGGTGTAGGGAAGGTCCATTACTGCCCATTTCTTTACCAGCAGCAGCTGTGCATATGCAATAAATTTGGAGTGAAATTTGAAACCATCCACCCCTGGGAGAGGGGTGAGGACAACAAAGTATGTTGTACTGCCAATTATAATTATCAGTTTATATGTCCAATGGACATGTGTGCGAAATGGGCAGCTATATATGGGGCATAATTTTTTTGTTGGTACAGATTGCCCTTTTTTTTTTTTTTTCAGGTGAGAGTGGAAAGTGAGGTAGAGGAAGTAGGTATGTTGGGGAGGTAAACACACAAGACGCATACAGGGGCGGTGTATGATACATGGGGTGGGTGAACACAATTGACGGGGTCGGATGTTTGGAAATTGCAAGCCCATGAGCCCACAGATGGTAACAGTGGAATTGAGATCCCCACCCATGGACAGTCACCACTGCACCTTCACAGCCCCGAGGGTGGCTGTGCTGGGGGCTGTGTAGGGCAGACAGGCTCACCTGTGAGACGCGCCACTCTCGCCACAAGCTGGTGTAGGGGATCAGCGACTGAAAGCTGGATCTCCCTACGCACCACAGCCCGGACCCTTCGAAGGGTGACAAGTGGCCCTTCTCCACCCACGCTTGCACGGGGGGACAAGCCCCATCCCCTGCAGTGCTTCCACCTGAAGGTGGCACAGGACCAACAGAGGAGGGGAGCCCGGGCTGGGCACCAGACCTGCTGGTGCCAAGTGCACTCTTCAGCTGAGGATGGACAGGTGGGTCCGCTGGGACCGGCCTTCCCATATGTTCTGTGATTAAGTGTGTTTAATTACAGCATAAACAACAGCATTCCAGATTAGTTGTAACAGCATGCAGTAATATTCCCATTAACCCAACACACCAAGGTTCAAACAGTTGAACAGCAAGCATAACACATGCATATATTGAATGACAGTGGATATTCCAACAGCATGCAGGGATGTTTGGTAGCAACAGGCCACCATGATTGTGGTGTTTGAACAGGGCACATGCATCAACATGAATGCAAATATTTATAGAACAATAGGACATATGTCCCAACAAATATTTAAGATTACACATACCCATTGAGGTATGGAATTGCATGGTTTATGCACATACAGTAGGGTGTAGAAAAAAAACTTGATTAACATCTTATAATTACATGCACAATTTATTAATTGATGTCTTGGTATATTTGCAGAACATGATGAAATCAATATTGAGCATAACAGGTCCCATTTTTACCTTCACTGATTTTAACTGATTTTTATACAAACATTAACGTTCACCTTGTCCCTCATAAGCTTTTAGTTGTAGGCACTTTATGAGTTTGTTTAGGAATTTTTAGGTATTTTAACTTTATCCTATCAAATCTTGGTGAAACTATATATTTTGTGCTGGTATCTCAATGTGCATTTTAGTTTAACATTCAGCCTGTGACTGATGTATATGTTTTTAGGTATTGTTGGTTTGTCTCTGTTATTTGATTTTGTTATTTGATTTGGGTTTGATTTTTAACAAGATGGTCAATGTGCTTTGCTAGGAATCAACACTCTACATTATATACATTATGTATGTCTTTTTAATGAGCGCTACTTAACAACATTTTATAGTAGCGCTATGGCTTTAAGACTTACAAGCTCTTGAATTCTTTGATTGTTAATTAAAGAAAATGGTGAGTGTATATAAAGCGCATTTGAACTACTTAAATTATTCTGATGAAGTCTCCGTTGTAGGAGACGAAAGCGCTTAATCGATCCAGATTTTTGTTTATGGACTTTGGTTTTTGTGACATTTTGGATTAAAGTATTTTGTTACCTATCGAGTGGTCTGCCTGCTTCTACTATAGAAGGATATCCTTTATTGTGCCGGAGACTTTTTTCGTTTACATTTGTTGGTGTGTTGCTTTTGGATCTTATAATTACTTTTAGTCTACACTACATTCCTAGTGACTGCAAGTGTATATCCCCTACATGTATTATTACACTTGCCACCATGCATTAGGTTGTGTAATGGGTTTGGCTAGTTCAATATATGCCTGACCTTTATCTGACATATTAACTGTCCAAGATGCAGATGTTACTGCTACATATTCCTTGATTGCATTTATATTTCTTTATCTACATATCTGGATGTTTTCACATGGCATTTTCACTTCAATTTGTACAGAACCCTGCATTTCTTGACACACACTGACATTTCTGGGGAACAAATTAGCATGCTACTCGTGTGCCAGATTTACTTATGCATGCCAGCCAGTAACTGTTGAGGACTGTATATATGCTTCACAGCTACTAGCACTTCCATCACCCACTTTATATGGGACTGCACAACTCTGGGTTGCCAGCACTTTTTAAAACAGTACTATTTGTATAATGCAAGGGTACAATAACATTTCATACTAAGTGACACAGACACACTCTGCGTTTTAGACCTTTATTAATGACATTACACACTTTTCCACAGGCTCTCTCCTTTATTTGTTATAACGGTGCATATGGAAGACATATTCAAGACATATTATACCTTTATTAATAGGTTAGAACACTCTTTTTCAGGCTCACTCACTCACTAATTTTATATGACAGTACCAGCAGAGATATTATACCGGACATATGTTACCTTTCTTAATGGGTTACTTACACTCTTTTTCTGGCTCTCTGACTTTTTTATCTGACAGTACATGTAGAGGACTTATTCAGGCCATTTTATGGCTGTATTATTGGACTACAGCACTTTATTTCATGCTCTCTCCCCTATTTTATATAACAATACATGCAGAATAATCACTAACCTGCCTGGTGGCGCAGCCTATCTGCATAGGCTTGCTGATTTGCAGCACAGTCACCTGCAGTTGTAAAGTAAATAAAGGGATATTGAGACATACCTATCTGTTATACAGAATCAATTATCAATTCTTACATACTGCATTCCATGGCTACCTACTCAGTTGTGGGGCATCCTGTATCCCACAGGCCTCCTGTATCCATTGGTTCAGGCGGTCCTGCTTCCGTCTCTTCAGGTCTGCATAGTGGTAACGGACCTGCTCACCAGTCCGAGGAATGCCTGTGACACTGGTGAGGTCATGAGCTAACCGGTTCCAAGCCTCTGCCTTTTACTCCGTCCCTTGGAACTGGCCCTGCAGGAGTCTTGACTCATGACGGTGGACAAGGAGTCAAACCTTGTATTTCGACTCCTCGATGCCCCAACTTTGTGCTTGGAAGCATGTACCCTCTCCAACACCAGCCACTATAACTGCAGATGTGAGCTACAATCAGTTATGGTGAGTTTTCCTGCCTATGGGGCTTAAATATGCCACATTTCCCACACTTTTTTCTGAGTGGCCGTTTTTGAAAATTCTCGGCTGACTACAGACCTGCTTAGTAATGGTTAATCTACCATTACTAAGTATATGTATGTTAACAGTGGCTGTTTCTCCCAAATTGTCATGGCTTAGTGGTTCTGCACTTTGATTATGATGCACAGAGTCCTGGGTTCGAACCTTGTCATTCATTTTATTTTCATACTGTCCAGACAGGCTAGGGGGTGTGCCTGCATTTAAAGCAACTTTGCTCTGTGTTGCTCCAGGGTGCCCTACGGTGCCCTGGTTGGCGCGGAGCGCACGTCCATGCAAACACATTGCGCTGGTTAAAGCACTGTTTCGCTATGGGCACCTCTATTGCGCTGGGTAAAGCACTCTTACACTTTGGGCAACTCTATTGCACTGGGTAAAGCGCTATTACACTTTGGGCAACTCTATTGCGCTGGGTAAAGCGCTCTTAAACTTTGGGCACCTCTATTGCGCTGGGTAAAGCACTATTAAACTATGGGCAACTCTATTGCACTGGGTAAAGCGCTGCTTAACTGCAAGCAATTATATATCAGGATCCTTTAAAAATATATATTTTGTTCACTGATACATTGGCCATTTCACTGCTTTTTACTAATATTTTAATCATACTTGTCAGGTATTATTCTATATACTGATTTAAAATATAAATAAGAAGGGAAGTGGTGGGACTTGAACCGTGACTGCCTCTTCTTTGTGTGAACGCTCTACCATTATGCTATTGCTATTTGGTGTGATTTGCATAAACATTCTTATGCTCTTCCATGTCAGAATTGCTAACTACAGCTAAGCAATGGGTGCACACGTGCAAATACGGGCAGCTATTTCGGGAATTTAAAAAAAATAAAATTAATGTTTTATTTTTTATAACTGTGATGGGGGTTTATAATGTCAGGGAGTGTGGTGTTGGGTGCAAGGACATTTGAGCGGACTCGCTCTTGTGTAATTTCATTTTACTTTTCCAAACCTTGCAGGGACGTGGGCATTTAGACTGCTCGGCAGTCGGACACGTCCCCTGCTTTCCTACGCGGTCCGTGTAAGACTTACAGTTGAGTCAGCGTGCCCTCATGAATATTCATGGCACACTGACATCATACCGTTCAACTGCAGCCTCCGAGTAAGACTTATTAAGTCTTACACGGAGGATTCGTGAATCTGGGGGCTTGTTATAGATTACTCCACAGTATGATACACCGATTCTCCACTTATGAGACTGAGCAAAGAAAAGATGACTGTGTGCGGCCTTTCCCGTGCCAGGATTCAGCAGGCTACTAGGATACTAAAGTCACTTCACCCCAGTATGGTTATACTTCATTTGATATTTATTTTTATTTTTTATTTGCAGTTTGTTTGCCAGGATGGTCCACTGGGCCATGAAGAGCCCATTTTCAGTGGAGTCCTGGGGAGAAAAGACGGTGCAGTATTATAAAATTACAACATTATAATGTACAAAATTATAAAATACAAAATTTAAGAAAACATATAAAATTATTACATGAGAATAGGAAAAAATGCATGGTAACAACAGTTGCAGAAAATTGGTAATTGCAGGAGCAGATACTTGAATAAATCCTCACTAACAAATTAAGGATCTCGTAGAGCATTGTATTTCTTACAGGAGTTATACAGTTAGTAGAGGCTTTTAGCAGATGTAATTAGCTGTAGTGACCAGTAAAGTTAAGGAATTTATGTAGGATGGGAGCAAAAGCATTCCCATTGTGAGGTTAGGTATGAGTACAGTAAGGTTTTGAAAATAGAGAGTCTGTTAGTTGTACGGATAAGTGGGGGTAGAGAATTCCAGTGGCGTGCAAGTCAGAAAGATAGAAGTTTGCCTCGAGTGCGTGCAGGTTTATGTAACTCTATTAAATTTTGGGAGTTGGATCGAAGACATCTGTTAGGTAGATGCATGTGGAAGGTGGAGGCAAGGGAGGGGCAGAGAGTGGGGCTGAAAATGAACTTATTTGCTTGGATAAGTTGAATATAGATGAGATAATTGGGCAACTCAAGCCAGTTCAGTTGGTGAAGGGAAATGCAATAATTGGTATTTGATCTGTGGCCAGTTGCAAATTTAGATATTTTATGGTAACAGGAGGAGAGTTTTGACCTGAGGGAGGATTGCAGATTAGTAAAGACAGAGGCACCATACATAAGGGAAGGGATAAGGTATGTATTAGCAAGAATAAGCCTGGTGGAGGGAGTGATGAAACGGTTGTGGAGGTAAAGCATGCCAAGCTTCTTATGAGTTTTTTTGATGTTTGCATAAAGATGGCTATTGAACTTTAGCTGATCATCAATGAGGATTCCTAGCAGTTTAGCTGTGGAGACTATTTCTAGAATGGTGTTATTTTGGCTGATGATAGAGAAAGAGTTTTTGTCAAGGGTGATGCTTTTAGAGGAGAGAAATATTATTAGATGTTATGTAGTCCTATCCCGCCGTAATTCTTGCTGGATGGGTTCGGAGCTGATATTCAGCTCCAACTCTGCCGATACTAAAGCTCGAGAGCTTTTACTGGCTTGAGGCTAGCCCCTATCCCATGGTGCCTCACAGCAAATCCCCAGATCTCGTTTGCCGTGAAAGCTTCGAGGTTGTGTATTACTGGCTCGTTGGCTAAGTAAAACAATTTTTTGCTAAATTTAGTCTTTTCCTACTTTTCTATCCTCATACATATATATATATATATATATATATATATATATATATATATATATAGTTTCTTGTCTCTTGTGTGATTGTTTTTGAAAGTTCTCGACCCCTATTTCCCCCATAGGACTGTATGGCCCCATTTAAGTTAGAGGGCCTTTTCTCCCTGTGTGTGTGAGACTGTTTAAAAAAAAAAAAAAAAGTTATCTTCTTCTTTCTTCCTCACTTTATTGTTTTAGTTAATACTTTTATTATTGTTATCTAACTTCTCCTTTTGATACTCGAAATGTCAAAAGATAAGGATAGGGAGCATAAGTATCATCACCCTTCGGGGTTTAAAAAGTGTGATAGGTGTGCACAGAAAATGTCTCTTACAGACAGCCATACCAGTTGCGTGTATTGCCTTGGTGAAGTCCATTTGCAGGAACTTTGCACATTTTGTCACACATTCAGCACTAGAGTTTTAAATGAAAGAAACAGGAAACTCATAGATGGGGGTCTCATGACCAGTTCCTTCCAGGAACAGCTGGAACTTGGTCAGGCAGCTCCAAAATCCTCTAAGAGAGAATCATCAGCCCTGGCTTTGGAGCTGACAAAAAAGACTAAAGCGTCAGAGCCAGGAAGTTCCGGTTCTGACTCAGCTTCATCTATTTTGGTGCCATCGGTTTCATCGGCTCAGAGACAACCTTCGGTACCGAAAATTTTCCCTGAAATCGAGGTTGTCTCTTCCACCTTGAGATCTCCTATTTTGGAGAGAAGGAGATCTCCTTCTGTCTCCACCAGATCCTCCAGGACTATATCAGATGAGTCCATCGAGAGGGTGGTGAAGAGGTTGCTTTCGGATCCAACTCTGGCAAGAAAATTGGCCCCTCCGGACCCAAAGGTCTTGGAGCCGACCCTCTTACCAACAACTGTTTCTCCTCCGACTGCTTTACTTTCGGAGCCTATTACTTCAGGTTCCTCTGTCTTGGACTCGTTGGCTCCGGGGATTCAACCTGCTTCCTCAGAGCCAATTACTCCATCCTCAATGGCTCTGTCTGGAGCCACGGGATCTGGGAGCCGACGCTCTCGTGTCGACTCCAAGGGGGACAGTCACCCTAGGTTCTCAACGGAACTGTCCCTCCCTCTTGGAGCCTTGGCTCAACTCAGCTAGGCTCCCACTTTTGCTTCAGAGCCGTTCCCTCTTGCTAGGAGTCGACCATCCATCCCCTCGAAGCAGACGACTTCAGAGCTGGGGGAAGGCTTTCAAAGCAATAGAGAAGGCTTTATCCTCTGCTAAAGCCATTCCATTGGAATCTGTGTCCCGCCAGCAGCAGGCAGCAGCCTCTTCCCCCCTCCCACCCCCCACAGCATAGGGAACCAGAGGCCCAAGTAGCCCCCCATTGGAGGTGCCCCCTCTTTCAAGACCTCCCCAGATTATTCCACTGGAGAGCTCCCTCAGAAGAGGCTGTGTAAGAGGAAATATGTTGACTCACTGGAGTCTGTCACGTCAGACACTGATGTAGAGGAATCAGAAGGGTCCCCTAGATCCCCCTCTGAGGATGCCTCTTTATCTGACATCCTAGAAATCCTTAGAGGGTGATTGGAAGACCTCTGACCCTACTGAGGATGAATCGGTGTATCTTCAGGCCTTTGGTTCCTGACCTTCCACCTCCTGGGTGACACTGCCTTATGACCAACTTATGGGGGTCATATTGCGGAAGGCATGGACCTCTCCAGATTCAGTGGAGCCTGTCCCGAGGAGGCCAAATAAGTTTGACAGCACCTGAGGACAAGTATTTTCTTAGTAAGGGAGTTCCAGTTGATGCTATGGTGGTAGCAGCAGCCACAAAGAAGGAATTATCTGAGACATCTTCTAATATCCATCCTCCTAACAAGGAGTCCAGGACGATGGATAGGTACGGGAAGCATACTTTTTCTTCAGTGGCATTTACACTAATATTGCTGAATTACCTGACTCATTTTACTCGTCTTCAGAGGGATCTCCTGAAAGAGTTGGGAGACACCCTTCAGGGTTCAGCAGCTTCGGGTTCCATGGATAAGGTTTCTGCACAGCTCTCCACCCTTACTTCCATAGCTAACTCCTCCATGAGGCTGATCTCATACACGGCAGATGGAGCGAGTAGATGCCGCAGCAGGAATATCCCTCAGGAGACATTCGTATATGCGTCTTTGTAATTTTACAGAATCCTTCAAGTCTTCCTTCACTAACGTCCCGTTTGATGGTTCATCTCTTTTTGGACCCCAAGTGAGAGAGACTTTGACTAGGTGCAAGCAGGAAGGGGAAAACCTTATCTGCCGTCAGAGTCCGTTTCTCTCTCCTGTCCAGACCCTATCCCAAGGATAATACAGGAGGGAAAATGTGGTTCTGGAAATCCCAAAAAGGTTATCCTCGGGCACAAGGTCAACCCTCCCCCAGAAGCAGAGGGGGAGGATATAATGGAAGATGCCGCCTTCGCAGCAGAGGAGGTCCTGCAGCATCAGGGAGACAGAGAAACTTTCTCTGATCGGCCCTTCCATCCCCTCCCGAAGGGTTGCCCGACTGTCCGTCTCTGGAGGCAATCGGGGTCGTCTATCGCTGTACCCAAGTGCCTGGCTAACTATCACTCAAGATCATTGGGTACACACAGTAATATCTAGAGGTTACCTGATCCCCTTTGTTTCTGAACACCCAACAAACCGGTCTCTACCAGACATACCACCCGTCCAACTAGACCGTGCATCATCAGAGGTCATCTCATTGCTACAAAAAAGAGTCATTCAAGAAATCCCCGTAGAGGAAGTAGGATCTGGAACTTACTCTCGATTCTTTTTAGTTGCAAAAAGGGGACTGGAGATCAATTCTAGATCTCAGCAGGCGCAACAAGCATGTAAAGAAATCAAAGTTCCGAATGGTCACTCTGCAGTCGATATTGCCCTTTATCGGGAAAGACAACTGGATGTGCTCAATCGATCTCCAGGATGTGTACTACCACATCAAAATGGACAGGCGCTCCAGGAGACAATTACGCTTCTGGCTGGGAGCCAGTCATTTACATTTCAAAACACTGCCCTTTGGCCTCACTACAGCCCCCAGAGTGTTTACCAAATGCATGGCAGTGGTAATGGCTCACCTGAAACATCAAGGATTCCAGGTGTTTCCTTACCTAGACGACTGGCTCCTCACTGCTGCCACCAAGCATCAACTCATTAGGACCAGGGACGAGACTCTATCCTTGTGCACCAGTCTAGGCATCACTGTCAACCTACAAAAGTCAGTCTTATCTCCCTCGCAGCACATTGTATATTTAGACTCAGAAATAGACAACCACCATGTCAGTAAGACTAAGATAGGAAAGACTGGAGTCTCTAAACAGTCAAGTCAGATCCTTGCTAAACAAAATAAAAGTTCAGGCCAGAGTAGTCCTTCAAGTCCTAGGGACTGTGGCTTTCGCCATCCTATTAGTTCCTCTTACTCGCCTACACATGAGGATACTTCAGTGGCTGCTATTTGCCCAATGGCCGATGCAAGACCTTCCATTGTCTCAACAGATTTTGATAACAAAAGCATGCAAAAAGGATCTGACATGGTGGTTACATACAAAACAACTTATCCTAGGTCATCCACTTGTTCCTCCCCAAGAGAAAGCAGTTTTGACTATGGACGCTTCTCAGATAGGGTGGGGAGCATTATCTGGGAATGACAGTCCAGGGTACTTGGCAGAACCACTTGCACATCAGTGTTCTGGAGATGAGAACGATGCTATATGCGTTGCAAGCACTTCACAGCTCCCTTCCCACCGGGACGATTGCGATTCAGTCAGACATGTCTGTCATGTGGTACATAAACAAGCAAGTGGGAAACAAATCTTACCCACTTTGCCGAGAGGCCTTAAGAGTTTGGAAGTGGGCGATGGATACTCAACGCTTCCTGATAGCAATGCATATCCCGGGGAAATCCAACGTAATAGCAGACAAACTCAGCTGAGCAATTATGATGCCTCATGGGTGGTCCCTGAAACCAATAGTTGAGAAAGAGATCTTTCACAGATGAGGTCGGCCTTGCTGCGACCTATTTGCCACTCACCTGAACACCAAATGCAGCAGCTACTTGCCCTCATTCCCCATCTGGGGATGTCACCCAGGGATGAACTAGTTTACGATTGGCCCCTGGGACTTCTTTATGCCTTTCCTCCTTTTCCACTCATCCCCAAAGTAATACAGAAAGCAAGACAGTTGAGTTCCTTGATCCTCATTGCTCCTTACTGGCCTTGACAAGTTAGGTTTCCCTTCCTGTGGCCCTACCTTTTGCAGGAACCATGGATTCTGGACCCATCTCCAGATCTCCTGATTCATCAATCAGGACAGTTCCACCCCTCCATCCACACCCTCAAATTGACAGCATGGCTGCTCCAGTTCCACGAATAGCCAGGTGTATTCCTCTATCCCCTGCAGTCAAACACATTCTAATTTCATCCCATAAACCTTCCACTCAGAAACTATATTCCAGCAAATGGAAAAGGTTTTCCTTTTGGGCTACGAACTGGGGCTTAGATCCATATACGGCTCCTATAGAATCTATTTTATCCTTCCTAGCATCAATTTATCATGATGGAGCGGCAGCCCCTACATACAGTTAGAGTTCAGTTAGCTGCCATTTCCAATTTCCACTTTGGCTTCATGGGAAATCCACTCATGCAGCACTCCTTGTGTAAAACATTCTTAAAAGGAGTTCTTCTCAAGCCTCCAATCAAACAACCATTAGAACCCTGGGACTTAAACTTAGTCATCTCATCTTTGATGTCTGCACCCTTTGAGCCATTCTCATCGTCAGACCTAAAATTGTTGTCATGGAAAACATTATTCTTAGAAGCCATAACATCTGCTAGGAGAGTTCCAGAACTGCAAGCTCTAACTATTCGACCTCCTTACATTATTTTTCACAAGGATGGAGTCTCTCTCAGGACAAAACCTTCCTTTCTTCCCAAGGCATGCTCAGAGCACAATCTAAATACTACTGTTGAACTACCTATGTTTTTTCCAAACCACTCTAATAAATCAGAGTATAGACTACACCAGTTAGATGTTCACAAAATACTCATGTTTTATCTACATAGGACTAAAGAATTTAGAAAATCAGATCAACTTTTTGTTTCCTTTTCTGACAAAAAGAAAGGCTTGCCTGTTTCTAAGATTACCCTTTCAAAATGGCTTTTGGATTGCATATCATTTGCCTATCAACAAGCTGGCAAACAATTACCCATCAAAGTTAAAGGTCACTCTACTAGAGCTGTAGCTACTTCATGTGCCTTTAGATCTAGGCTCCCCATTGATGCTATTTGTGCAGCAGCTATTTGGGCAAGACCAGATACCTTTGTTACTCATTACAAATCGAATTTGGCCTCCCGGGACAGGTCTTCCTTTGGGTCCACTTGCTGAAGAGTCTCTTTGCTTGAGCCACCCAGGATATAGGTGCTAGGGACGCTGTCCCATCCAGCAAGAATTACGGTGAGAAAGAACTACATAACATAAAGAAGTTATGTACTTACCATAACGTTCCATGTTTGTAGTCCATCTCGCCTACATTCTTGCGTCCCTCCCTCCAACCCCCTTCCTGTTTTCTGGGGCATCTGGTGTACTATACTGGTGCTGCCTGACATAGTTCTCTCTTTTGTTGTCCACCTGGCATGGATTATATTTTTAAAATCCTTTGCATTTATGCAGCTCTCATACTGGTCTTACCTGATATGTATTTATTGCTTTCTTGCAAACTAGATCTGGGGATTTGCCATGAGGCACTATTGGATAGGGGCTAGCCTCGAGCCAGTAAAAGCTCTCGAGCTTTAGTATCAGCCGAGTTGGAGCCGAATATCGGCTCCGAACCCATCCAGCAAGAATGCAGGGGAGATGGACTACAAACATGGAATGTTATGGTAAGTACATAACTTCTTTTTTAGTCTTGTTTGCATTCAGTGCTAGATGGTTGTCTAGCATCCATTGTTCAGTAGAAGAAAAGGTGTCTTCAGTTAGTTTTGTTAATGTGGAAGTGGAGGTGGCAGAGCATATTATTGTCGAGTCGTCGGCGTATTGGATGAGGCTGGTGTTAGGGATGGCATGATAGAAGTCATTAATGAAAATATTGAAAAGAAGGGAACCTAGAATTGAGCCCTGGGGTACACCTGTGGGAGTGTTTAGGAATGGTGAAATAGCTTTATTCCACTTAACTGCTTGTTGCCTATTTGATAGATAGCTGGTGAACCAGTTGAAAGAAGGGAGGGATAGATTTAGTTGTGAGAGTTTGGTTAGGAGAAGGTTGTGAGAGATGGTGTCAAAGGCCTTAGAGAGGTCAAGGAGGAGGGTTTATACAATATGACCGGAGTCACAGGCTTTGTTTATAGTTTCTAGGAAGGAGAGGAGGGTGGTAGTGGTGCTATGGCCTGGGCAGAATCCATGCTGGGTGGGAGTAAGAAGGTTATTATTTATGAGATAGGGAAGGAATTGAAGGTGAATGCATTTTTCAAGAAGTTTTGAAATTGGGGATAAGATAGCGATGGGATGGAAGTTTGAGATACCATTATTGTTACCACCCTTGTGGAGTGGAATAATATAGCCCTTTTTCCATAGCTGGGGAACATGGGACTCTGAAACTGATCGATTTATTAGGATGCAGATAGGGAAAGCAATGGCATCTACAACTATTTTTAGGAAGCAGAAGGGTATGTCATCAGGGGCATTAGAACATGGCTTCAAGTTTAGTAGCATTGTTTTATAGTTGGGATGGGGTTCATGGAGAAGGGGGGTGGAGAGCTAGAGGAACTGGAGGAGAAGGGGATCTGTGAAGGTATATGTGAGGAAGGAGGAAGGTATATGTGGGTGTAAATGGCTTAACATACGAGTCCGTGGATTATATGAAGAGACAGAGTGGTGCTCTCTGAATAATTGTCTCAGGCTAGTGAGTGCTTAGCCTTGATCAGCTTCTTATCTTTGCTGAGAATTATTCACTCTTTCATCATTTAATGTGTAGGTGGACTGCTCTGAGGACCTACATGCCTAAGCACAAAGTAACAGTGTTGAACAGACAAATGAAATGCAATGACAGCCATCAGGATCACACCTACGAGAAATGTACCAGTTGTTACATTTCACAGAACTGATGCCACAACATAAACAAAAGATAAATAATTTTAACAACTTATTTACTGGTGTCATTACAAGATGGTCCAGTGTGTGTCGCCCTGGAAGGAGATGGCTTGACAGTCCTCCCTGATTTGTCTCTGGTGGCCTATACCTTTCTCCTCAGTGCTGTTGTGTACTTGACAACATTTTCTTCACCCTTATAGTGCCTTTTTAAGCAATGTCAATCTCCTCCTTTTATCAACCTAGCCAAGCAAAATCAGGATATCATAAATGTAGTGCTGCTGAGCTCTAGAAGCCTAAATAAGAAACAACTCTCCTTAGAAGCCTTTTTGGCCAGTGGCAACTGGTGACTTCAAATCAAGACAGGCTGCAGAAAGCAAATGAATGGGTGGGGTTAAGAATGTGGAGTTATACTGTGGCAGGTTAATGACCATTACCTGGGATCGAGCAGAAGATAGGGTAAGTAACTTTCATCCACAGACTCCCTCAGTACCTATGCAGTATAGCCATTTTATTCACTGTATTCACCTCTGACTGCAATCAATTAGGCCAACCTTAGGTAAAATGGAGCCCAAGACAAAAGACTCCATGGGCTCCTCTGTTCCACAATGGTCCCATGACCCTCCCTTTTTTCCCCCATCATGGCCTCACCTCATCTAGATATATTACGTCTAGTTTTTTCAAACCTTGTCGTACTTTTCAGATTCCCCTGTCCTTTTAACATAATATAAATGGCTTAGACTCTATTGATGTAAGTGTGGATGAAGTAACTAAACCAGAGGCCTGGGGGCTACCAGGCCCCCAAAAGTCATAGATTTGCAGATACTACAAGAAACATCCTAGTGCATTTTTGCAGCCTTTTGTCCAGTGATGGCCTGAAGGAGGAAGTGAAGTAAGCATTATAAAAGGGAGATATTTTAGGTTGTATTTGAACATCTAAGGAAGCAGTTATTTTAAACTGAAAGCGCTTACGTTTTACAATTAAAGCTTTTTGTTTTAAACTGGTGCCATCGTGTAGTTCTACCATTCTTGCTTTTTGGATTTTATCTTGTGCTGGGTACAACTTTTATCCTGAGCTGCTGGACTTTTGTGGTTACAAAAATAAGTTATGTTTAGTGTCACACTGCCAGCCCAGCTATCTGGAATTTTGTAAATAATTCCATGTCATTTGTGAATATTGATATGACTTACGTATGTGCAAAGTACTGAGCTAAAATGTAACCACAACATGCCCTATTAGAATAGAACAGGAATGCACCTGCATTATTGTGACTGTTTAGATCTATATGTTTAATGGAAACTGGAACACAGGAGGTTAACTTAAAAAAAATTTAGAGAAAATAGTTGAAATTAAATTGTTTCATAACCACGTAATAAAAGAGATATTATCTTTCAGTTTCAGTGCAGTAGCAGACAAAGTCTAGAACTGGAAGTTTTTTGTATTGTCTTGAATGAGACGTGATTACTAGGTTTGAGATCTTGAAGTGTTTTATTGGTTTATGACTTCCAGGATCTGCAAACATCTGAGAGATAAGTATTTTTTTACAGAGAGATGTTAACATTCTGTTAGTCTCTGACAAAGGGGATTTAGCTTAGGAACTGAAGTCAATTGATAAAAGTGATGGCATCCAGCAGTAACATTTGATATTAATTTAAGAACTCTCTCAGAGGGAGACTGGGCATTTTGTATCTTCTCTTTGACCTAACAAGAACATCCACTCATCACCACCTTCTGCACTTGCCTTGCTGTAAGTGAGTTTTTAGGGCATAGTTATTTTTTTAGATTTAGATTGGAATAAAGTAAGGTATAGCTTAGATGTTTTCTTTATTTATTTGAGACTGTCCTGCATTGTTGTTTTAAATATTACATATGATTTTGAACTCTGATGCAACTGATTACTGAGTAATGTCTTCTTTTATTATTTATTATTAAATATATTTAAACCTTTTAATTGTGACTGGTCTGTTTAGAGATATGTAAGCTCTTAGAGTAGTTGCATATCTATTTGGTTGACACTGTACAGGCCACGCCTAACTAGGTTTGCTGTTGGTCAGACTACCATTTGGATTAATAGTAACATTACACAGGATTGGACACCCTTTGTTAAGGGCCTTAATGTAGCTGATAAGTACTGGCTGGTGGCAGTGGAAACTACAGTATAGACTGTGCAGAAGGGAGCATAGCTTGTAAACCTGTACCAGCCTTTACCAGGTGTGTGTGTGTATATAAATCATATCTCAAAAGAGTTTGTGTGTCAGCTACTTGGGCAGGGACATGAAGCACTGGTTGGATAGAGAAGGGTACTGGAGATCTTGGTATGGCCACTCAGCTGAGACCTCAACCCTATAGCTGTGCCAGTGGATATGTTATTGGGGATCTGGAGAAAGAGGGAGAAACCAGCCCCAGACTGACTGTGATCTCTGTGGAAATTGTGTGTACTTGTCATCTTCCCGGTGTGTACGTCCCCCACTGTTGCCAGTGGTGAGGATTGAGGCTCCTTGATTACTGGGCCAGTGTTCGGGCATCACATTTAGATCTTTATGTTCAAAGCTAACAAACTGTATGGGAAAAGTGACTGCTTTCCTACCCCTCCACAAAAAAAAAAAAAAGTTACTTTCTGTGCATCCCTCTGGTGTTAAAGGAGGATGAAAAGTAAAAGCTTAAATATCCATGAGCATGTATTAGGTAGCAGTGGGTCTGGAGGAGGAAACAAAAAATCCACAGAGAGACAGTGAGTACATTCAGACTCTACAGAGAAGAAATTACTGCCAAGAACTTAATCATAGAACACATAGTGAGATGACAACCCTACTCACTGTGCAACAGCTGTATCACATCTATCCACACAGAATCACTCACTGCATATAATGCCGATGTTTGACTATGATGCAATGTGAAAAAATAAACAAATTTATGGCCAACCTGCTATTTTTAGATACAGTGAAATCCCTCCCCCAAACACGCAGCCATTTCATCGCAGACAACCCCCTTACCCATAAATTACAGCTACTTTACTGTCTGTGAACACCTCAAGATACATAATTGTGTTAAAATAGCTACAAGTAAAACATTCTAGATGGCTTCACACATAGCCATACAAGTTCTGCAAAGCCAGAATAATGACAGCTTAATCTAAGCAAATGACAGCAATGTCAGTCACTTTCATCTCCAGACAACCCCTCCTATACCCAGCATTTAAATCCAAATTTGACCATTCGTATACTTCAGATAGCCGATTTTAACAGAATAAAAATAACAACTGGCAACAGTAATTTGTTTTTGTGACAGAGAACACCAGAACATGGTAGTGTGTTTGTTTGATTACTGCTTAGAATGTTATGGCTAGTAAAATAGCTTAACAGCTGTACACTACTTCCCTAACATTCTACACCTTACACAGACAGTATTTTATGACAAGTACTATCAGACAAAACCCCAGCAAGCAAATTAAAAAAGGATCACTATCCAGCGCTATTCAATCTACCACATTAAGTGCTAAAAGAAAAGACTTCTGCATCTCTCTGATGTTGCTGAACAACCCTGATATTAATTACAAAATGAAAACCGTGTTTATTATTACAATTGATTTTATATATTAATTACAAAAAACTACTTACTCCTGCACTCATATCTCTGCAGACAGCATTATTTTTTTCTTTCACTTTAGTCAGGCTGGTAGAACCAGTAGAAATGGCTCCTCACAGCAGCCCAGTGAGCCACTTTTGCAACATTTCTGCTGTTTTGCAGACAGACAGAAGTCATGCAATAAGGCATATAATCATCTTACTCTCCATTTGAAAACAGCCCAGTGAGTGGATTAAGCAGATTTATTTTATACAACTTGCAAGTTCTTGAAACCATGCAAATGCAGATTTCCAAGCTCCAGAAATGGGAAGGTTAGCCATTATTTCTTTTAAAGTAAAATAACTAAAATACAATTTCTCTGATTATTTCTCCCAGACTGGGATGAAAACTGCAGCCTTGCAGAGAGTCCTGTGAGTCACCTCTTCTCCTGACCTTAGAAAGTACTGTCATCTGCATCATAACTGAAACACAGCTCCAGTGCATAGATAACATACCTTCTCTTTCAGACCCTCTAGTGATAGTGCCTCTGTAACAGGAGGTGGCTTGCTCATATTCCTCTGAAATTCCATCATAGTCAGGCAGCTACAGAATTTCTTCTATAACCTGTAATCCAGAAGGCATAGCTAAATAAACTGCAGTCCTCTCCATCAAACCAAACACTATTACACTAATCAGATGCTGCAGTGATGCAGCATTAACACTGTCACCTCACAGCAACAGGTTCTTCAGTTCAATTCTCGGCTGAGGTTTTTTCTGTGTGGAGTCTGCATGTTCTCCCTGCATTCATGTGGATTTTCTCCAGGTGCTCCGGTTTCCTCCCACGTTACAAAAACATGCATCTGGAACGTTTTTCCCCAGGCCTCCACTGAAAATTGGCTTTGTTTCAAGTTGGATTTTCCTGGTAAACAAATGTTAAATAAATAAAAATAAATTATCATCCGGTATTTCAACTATCCATCTCTAAACTGCAAAACTAACACTATTAGAAATAAATATGCAGGATGCTTTATATATTTTATCATTGCAAACTCTCTAGCCCAGCTTGTGCAATCTCCTACCAGAAGTTTAAATTTACTAAACCTGGTTCTCAAAAATGCAGCGCTGTTATACTCCATACCTGTAACTACCCCTTCACTAGTCAGATCTGACCATTGTTCATTATTAATCTCCATGAGAATTCAAACCAAATTGTCCAAAGACACTCCCTGCCTTCCGAGATTTGTCAAAGGCAAACTTACTACAGCAGTTTAAGAGCATCCCTCTCCTTGAGGACCCAGCAGCCAACACTGCAGCATTTCCATATAGTTTCTATTTATACTGCAGTGACTGCATCAACAGTGTAGTCATTGCAGTGCAAATAGAAACTACTATGAAACACTGTGCATATTTATTTATGGAAGTGCAAGTTCTGACCACCATATTTCTATCATAAAATCTTTCTACCTGCACAACCTGATATAATCCATATTTTCTACATCCAGGGTTGTTATCATCCCTTTCTACTCCTCAGTGATTGGGCCCCTAAAATAATATAATACCTCATTCATCATTTTCTGTCCAAATACATGATCCAAGCTGACCTCCCCCAAAAGTTTCCATGTTTCCTTACAAAGAAAATGAAAGGCCTGAGTTCCATGAGCTATTCCGAACATCTTAACATTCTTTTTTCAGTTTAACTCTCTAGACTGTCTTTATTATAAACTACAAAAACAAAGAAAACTGCAAACAGCACTTCAAAAAGTGGACCTTAGTTATGGCAATAAAAAATAATAAACCAGACAAAAAATATGTAAGTGCTTTCGTTCTCTTTACTATAACGAACTTCATCAGAATAAACATTTAAAACAAGCTGCATCATGACTTCATTGCGTTAACTACCAGTAAAAGTAAAAGTCATTAAATATGCAAAATCAATTAATTATTTAAGGAAATCTTATAAGTCACAATTGTCAGTACATTTCCAATACATTTAATAATTTTATATTTTAATAAACCTTTTACCGAAATATGGTTATTCAATCCCGGAGCTAAATTGGCACGTAAATAAACTTGCCATTTAAGCTCCTGATACTCTTTTAAAAAAAAAAAAAAACTATAAAATTTTTCTACAAATTTATTTTTTTTCAGCTTGTTCTATCATGAAAGATGAATTTTCTGAAATCTGTACATACCTCAGAATGCCTAGCTAATGCATTTATTTTATCCTTTTTCTTAATTGCTAATACATGCTCTCTAATTCATTCCCTCAATTTGCATGTAGTCTTTCCAACATAAAAACTATCACAGATAGAACAGCATGCAAAGTATACCAGCCCATCACTCTGACATATGTACCTATTTCTGGATGTTAATACTATATCTAGATGTTTAAAACAATAAGTAATTACAAAAAATCTGCAGTGACTTGCAACTGTACCTATCTGTTTAGTTATTTCAGCACACACTTGGTTAGATGTGTTTTTTAAAATTTGTTTCAAATTTCTTGTATTTCTAAACACAAAACTTGGACCGTTCCCTATTATCGTAGACAAATCTGCATTTCCTAAAATAATTTTCCAATTATTTCCATTTATATTTTAGGAATATCTGGACTGTCAAGGCTAATTTGTAAAGGAAAAGAATGACTTGTTTCTTCGTAACCACCCATTTGACTAGCTATTCTGGTATCAACAACTTTAGGAACAACCCCCCTTTCTAAAATGGGAGGAAATTTATTGTGTCTTTGTACAATGATGTTTTCTGATGTCTCCCTTAACTTGTTTTCAGGATATCCTCTAAGAATAAAAAAGTTTATTAATATTTGTACTTCTGCAAACGTTTCATCATTATTGATGAAACAATTGTATCTAATTATATGTCTCTAAAAGTATTTAATTTCATAAAAGTATGATGAAAACTTTCAATATGTAAATAATTGTTCTTAAATGTATCCTTCCTGAAAATACTAGTTATAAATTTGTTAGACTTTTTTAACATAATGATTTGTACATCCAAAAAATTAACTGTTGTACCTTGATCACTGACAACAAACTTTAACCAAGAAACACTATCATTGATTTGTTGAAGAAATTCTTCCAATAAATGTGGTCGTTCATCCAAATAAAAAAGATTGCCTATGTATTGTCTGTAATAACTAACATGCTTAAAATGTGGTAGCTTAATGAGATATTCCTCCTCCCACCAGCACATAACTAGGTTTGCAAAGATGGGAGCTACCTAGGCTCCCATGGCCACATTGCTGACTTGTTTTTACGTGCTGTTATGAAAGGTAAAAAAAGTATTACTAAGAACTAATTTTATTAATTGACAAGTAAGATCATTGTCCCATGCTAAATCTTTACAATGGTTGTTTAAATAATGTCTAACAAAAGCTATCCCTTCTATTTGATGTGTTGTGGTGTAAAGGGAACATACATCTGTAGTACGTAACCCTTTCTCTTTGTTTGCAAGTACATAATAGGAAAACTCATGAATCCTTAAGGTGAAAAGCAGTTTTTGACCACAGAATTAAGAACTGAATCTAAAAGCCTTGAAATGTTAAATGTTTTGTTTCTTGGTGCAGAGACTATCAGTCTAAATGGTGGTTGGGTAATGTCCTTGGGCATTTTAGGTATTCCAAATAAACTGCCTAATTCTGGTTATCAACTGATAAAATTGAAACAGTTTATTGAAATTTAACCTTGATGTAACAAATCTAAAAGCACTAAATCCATTTCCTGGTACTTTTTCAGTACTAAATCCTTGGAAACCTTTCTGTAACTAATCCTATCTGAAAACAACTGATTAATGGCTTTGTTATAGTTATTGGTTTCCATGATGACTTTTCATTACCTTTATCAGCCCTCATAAACCTATAATTTTGATAACTACTAAGTTGTTTTAAGTGCTTGAAGTTCTTCTTTGTTAAGATTAGAATTGACTTTATTAAGTTCTTAATTGGTTTCCTCAGTAATTTACACAAATCAGCTTCACATATACAAAGAAAGGTACTTTAAATATTTACTAATGGAAGATATACAAATCAGCTTCACATATAGAAGGCAAGGCACTTTAAATATTTACTAATGGAAGATTCACAGTGCTAGTCTTCTTAAATTTGACTATATCCTGTGACTCAATTGCACTGCATTTGGTCAAGGAGACTCAACTCACTAAATCCCTGTCTCCCAGCTTAAGTGCCGCTTACAAAACATACTATAATTTTGTTTTAAAACAAAAGTAATACAAACAACCAAAAAATAAAAGGAAATAAAGAAATCCCTGGTAACTAGTATGACTGCACTTACTCACCTTAAAACCATTTGCAGCTGTTGCTGGGCTGGCTCTGCCCACTCCGTTTGCCTTCCAGGCTTACTTTGCTCCCCTACCCTACCCCTTTCACACCCACCCCAGCATTCTTCACATTTAAACGTACTGGTCAGTCCAACCCCACCAGTCATATTTCACAAAGTCACTCCACCCCCTCCAATCATTTTATACAGACACACATTCCACTTCTAACAGCACTCACCTACTTCAATAACCACCTCCTCCTCTTTTCTCCCAATATCCACCCTCACAGCAGGAACTTTCATAACCCATTTTACAGCTATGTCTTTCACTACATAGTCCTCTCTACCTAATCTGCTCCTAACTCTGACCCTCAGTTTACTAATTCTTATTACCTCCCTGAAAAATATAGTATAACCCATAGCTATTACATCCTCCACTTCTCCTTCAAGCAGTGACAAAACCTTTAATCAGTTTCCATAATACATTACCCAATCTACTAGAATACAATTTCATTCATCTCTCTAAACTAAAAATCTTGCCCTATAGCACCATAAATAAAACTACCTACCACTGTCTAATAACTTATAACAAAAACTACATTCCTCCAAAATACTCCACCCAATACAGAATATCCCTATGTGGGGACATCGACCCCAACCCAGGACCCTCAGACATAGCTACTTTTAACCATACACTTCCTCCCAAGGGCCTCCTCTTGACAACTATAAGTATACATAGTATCTGTAACAAAATTACAGAACTCCATGTTTTTTTAACACCCAACATCCCAGACATCCTAGCAGACCCTGAAACCTGGCTAATAACCCAAATCCAAGACAATGAAATAACACCCCCAGGTTATAATATACTAAGGAATGATAGAATTAATAAAAAAGGATGTGGGGTATCCCTAATCTATGCTGACTCTCTCACAATGCTGCTCTTTCAGAAAACACCCCCAGCCTTTTCAAATGCCGAAATTCTGACCGAAATTCTGATAGGAATCCTCCAAATTTATAAATCTAAACAGATATGCATTGCTAGTCTATATATCCCACCAGGACAGAACATACAAACTCTTGATGACATCCTTGCCTGGTTGTCAGAAAATAGCTATGATACTGTCATTATAGGAGATGTAAATATCAATTGGCAAGATTTAATAAGTGACTCCCCAAAAAACAGCATAAACCTCTACAATTTTACCCAACTCATCACCAAGCCTACCAAAATGCTCAACAGCAATACACAAGGAGCCACCCTCGACTGGATCTTAGTCTCAGATCCACTTAAATACACAAATCCTAAGACCCTACCCAATATACTCGGTGACCACTTGCCCGTTTTCATTTACAGTTCCAATCCACAAATATCAGAATCTCATAGCTACAAAACCATTAGAAATCTACAGCACTTTGACCAACAAGAATTTATCAACATTCTAAAACTCTCAGATTGGCACCCACTACAAACCCTCCCTTTGGATGAGGCCATAAACTATTTCAACAAGCTATTTTTAAACACTCTCAACAGCCTTGCCCCCCTTCACACTAAAAGAGTACAATCTAACCATGCTCCCTGGCTGATAAAAGTGGCTAAACAACTCTTACAAAACAGGGACAAGGCCTGAAAAGCATGGCATTACAACAAAAATTAATCTAACCTACTTAGATACAATCTTGAAACAAAGCTAAAAAGCTAATATGTTCTGACAAAAATATATTTCTCCAACCAAGTGACTAACCATAAAAATAACCCAAAACCATTCTGGAAAAGTATCACAAATCTCCTTACCCCGGCACCAAATAAAACCCATTTCCATGCCCAGACAAAATGCATTTGCAAATAGCCACTATGCTCAATTCACATTTTATACATAGCATATACAAATTAATGGCAGATTCCACTTCCTCCACCCCCATCCTAGCAAATTCACCCCCTTCACCTCTATCCCACAAAACCATCCCTCAGTAAGAAACATCATCTCCCCCTTAGACAAATCTTCTCCCCTTCTGCACTACACCATCTACCCCTTCTCACTACAAACTATATCAACATCAGAAATCCAGAAACTCTTCAAAAAATTTAAACCATGCTCTCTCACCTCTGATGACCTCCCACAAGAATACTTGAAACTCATTGCTGCTGAGGCCACATCATATCACATTAGCATTCTGATGAACCACATGATTACAGAATCTTATGTCCCCAACCTCTAGAAAAAATACATTATCTCCCCACTTCACAAAGGAGGAAACCCCAATGAGCCCACTATCAACCAATCTCTATCCTCTCCCCACTATCCAAACTCCTTGAAAAAGGCATTCATAGACAACAAATGCACCATCTCATATACTACAACCTACTCACCCCCACCCAACACTGCTTTCGCCCATCACACAGTAGAAACTCTGCACTTATCTCCTTCATGGATATTGTGCGTAAATCCATCGGCTCTGGTAATATTATTTCTGTACTACTGTTATATCTGTCGAAGGCTTTTGATAACAGTAACACAAAAAGAACTTCTTCAACAGCTTTCTAATATTGGCTGCACCCCACCTACCCTCCAGTGGTTTAATAGCTGCCTTGCAAACAGGCAACAATGTGTAAAATGGCAACATACTCTATCTGAATATCACGCAAACCAAACTGGGGTACCACAAGGGTCAATACTTAGATCTTAATTCTTCAACACTTTTATGAACAACCTTCACACTACTTCTCCTCTAAGTACTGTTATCCAATACACTGATGATACTTCCATAATCTCCTCCTCAAATAACCTAGAACACCTCCAGCACATAACACAAAAATACCTTCTCCACAATCAAAGCCTATCTAAGCAAATCACAACTAATCATTAATGACAAAAACAAAGCTTCTCTTCTATGCAGCAAAACCCCTTTCATCCAACTTTGATATTTTTTCCCAGGACAATATATGAAATTGAATCTGTATCCCATGCTAAACTATTAGGTACTACCATTGACAATAAACTTACTTTTGTATACCATATCTGTAATGCCATTAAAAATCCCACTGCAAATTAGGAACCCTATACAGACATTAACATTTCATGGACAGTGCCACTAAAAAAGAACTCACCGACTCCTATTTGCTCCCCTCCCTCTTATATGGTGCCCCGATTTTCACAAATCTGCACTCATCCCTAAAATACAGGCTCCAGTTCTGCTACCATAAAATTACCAAATCTGCTACCATAAAATCAACAAATCTGCAACAGGCAGTTCCTACTGCTCACACCACTGCCAAGCCTTAAGAGAATTAAACTGGCTGGAATTTTCACACCGCCTCAGTCTCCTTCAACTGTCCATGGCACACAAAGTTGTCTATAACCCAAACAAATGCCTTGCTCTTAAGAACATTCTAGCACCATACACCCCCACCAGAGCCCTCCGCTCAGAAAATAAACAACTCATAACTGTCTATCTACCAAACAAAAGAGCTGGGCACTGCCTTTACTCATTAGTACACTGTTGCAAAACTCTGGAACTCACTTCCAACCAGCATAAATACCATTGACTGCTTCAACAAATTTAAACTCACCCTAAAAAACTATTTACTAAATACTCATGTCCATCCCTGCATCTCTCGAGATAGATAAGCCACCTGTCCCTCTACAAGCTTTTTTCCCACTAGCTTACCTCAATTTTTACCCCTCAAAACCAGCAGGAAACTCTTCTGATTTAAGTTAATTTAAACAACTCTTACTACTGATTCTCTAACATTAACTACTATAACAATCCCAAACCTAACTTCTTCTGTTTACTATCCTTCAACAACTAACCTCACCACTAATTGTTCCTTTCTTACCTTTCAACCTATTTCAATATTTGCAAAAAAAAAAAGTTTTTTTAAATGACTGTTTTTTTGTTCTCTGATATTTTTAATCCCACATTTTATATATTTTTTCAAGATATTGTAATGTAACTATACTATAAATTCTTGTAAAATAATTATTTATTACTCTGTGTACATAATGTCTTGTGGAGCTTTTCTCCCCGGCCTCTGCTGAAAATAGGTTCCTGATCCAGTTGGACTTTCCCTGTCAACAAATGTCAATAAATAAGTAAATTAATAAATATTGTGTAGAATGTATTTCAAATTTAATTTTCTTACATATAGTTTAAAGTCAAGCATAGTACTTTTTATTTATTTATTTATTTATTTAGATTTGTTGACTGGGAAAATCCGACTGGATACAGGTCCTTTTTCACCAGAGGCGCGGGGAGAAAAGCTCCACAATAAAAACAATTAATTAAAAGTTATAAGAAGTATAGGTAAGTTTTGTTTAACAATAGTAGTAAACAGTTATAGTTCAAAATGAAATTATCTAGTTAAATGGTACAACACTTATATCATCGGTGCCATAAAGACTAATAAGTATTTTAATAGCTGAGCTAGCGGCTATTACCCTTGAATAACAGTGGCTAAGATTACAGCTGAGATATAGGTTTACAAGCAATGTATTTGGTTGCAATCCGAGGTAGTTAGAGGGGTGGAAGAAAGGGATTAGAGAGGTTGGGGTAGAGATGTTAGAGAGTTTTGACAGGGGCATGCCCAGTGCTCTTTTAGATGAGATTTTAGAGCAGTTTTGAAGTTAGTGTGTGATAACACAAACGTTATAATGTGAGGAAGGGTATTCCATAATTATGCTTTGGAGTAGGAGAAGAGAGCTTCCCCAGCAGAGTTCCTGGTTTTAGTTACCTGTAATTGATTTTTGTTGCTGGAGCATAGTGGTCTGGTGGTATGATAGGGTTGGAGTAGATTTTGGAGGGAGGGGACTTTTAGAGAATGATTTAGTAGTTTGTGGGTGAGTGAGAGTTGGTACCATTGAAGGAGGTGAGGGAGTTCTAGCCAGCCTAGTTCAGTAAGTGAGGTGCAATGGTGGCTATGATAGTTTGCACCAGTGGCAAACTTTGCTATTTTGTTGTAGCAAGCTTTGAGTTTACCTAACTCACTTTGCCTTAGGTTGGTAAATATTGGAGAGGTGTAGAGTAGGGTGGAGATAAGGTGGCTATTTGCAAATGAAATCTTGGCTGTTTTGGTGAGGAATTTCTTATTTCTGTATAAAGCTCCTAGTTTTTTGTGTACTTTTTTATGGTTAACAAGATGTGGATGTCAAACTTGAGGTTATTGTCAATTTCAACTCCAAGTAGTTTGGTGTGGTCTGTTTGGGAGATAATAGTGTTGTCATTGGCTTTAATATTAAATTGGTGGGTGTTTAGATTGTGTTTGGTGGGTTGGAAGATGAGGAGTTTTGTTTGGGTTAAGTATTAATTGCGCATCTGAAAGCCAAGTTTCAACTGAGGAAAAGGCTTTCCTGTATGGTCTTTTGAAGTTCAGGTAGGGAGTGGGCTGAGCAGATGATGGTGAAATCATTTGCGTACTGTAGGAGAGTGGCTTGTTTGGCAGCAGAGGCTACTTCATTAGTAAATATGGAGAAGAGTAAGCGTCTAAGGATGAATCCTTGAGGATCACCTATTGAGACAGGGAGTTGGAGGGATATATCATTATGCCAAACAACAGATTGATGGTGGTCAGTCAGGTAGCTCTTGAACCAGTTTGTGACAGATTGAGAAAAGGATAGAGTATTGAGGACAGTGATGAGTTGTTTATGAGAGACCATGTCAAATGCTTTAGTTAGGTCTAGGAAAGTTGCAGAGCTGAAATAACCATTGTTTTTATGTTGAAGGATTGTATTAGTGAAAGCAAGTAAGGCAGTGGTTGTGCTGTGGTATGGTCGGAAACCATGCTGTGTGTTAGATAGGAGGTTGTTAGCAAGGAGGTAGCCTAGAACCTGAGAGTGAATGCATCTCTATTTTTGATGAAGGAGACAGAATTGCTATGGGCCAGTAGTTGGTGAATTCTGTGGAGGGCCCACCTTTGTGGAGGGGGATAATGTGGGATATTTTCCATTGTGAAGGGACATAGCTTTCAGATAAAGATCGGTTAATCAGGATTGCAACTGGGTAGGCTAGGGCTTCAGCTGCAATTTTAAGGTACTCAGCTGAGAGGTTGTCAACTGCTAGTTTTCTGGGCTTTAGTTTCGGTAAGTTTTTTATGTTTGAGGTAAGGATAGGAGAGAAAGCGAATGCAGTGGGCAGATTACTAGGTGTAGTTGGAGGGGGTAGGGGAGAGGGGTTGTTTTGTTTTGCTAGTGATAGAATGGATTGTGTGAAGTGAGTGTTGAAAGAGGTGGCAATGTTTTCAGAGGAGTTTGTTTTGTTTGGTGGAGGGGTTCCTACTTTTCCTGGGTGGAGGATGGAGTTGATGGTTGAGCAGAATTGTTTAGGGTTGTTTTGGGTGGAGTTCAGGGCAGACTGGTAATATAGGATTTTGTCCTGTTTTATTAATTTTTTGACTTTGTTACGTAATTCACAGAATTTCTGTCTATCAGAAGAGCTTTTTGTCTTGCGGCAGTGATTCCAGGTTCTATCTCGGATTTTCATTTCTGATCTAGTGGCTTGTTATAGCCATTTATAATATTAGCTCTTCTTGAGAGCATAAATGAAAAACCTCTTACCAAAACCTTATTTCATGTTCTGAAAGCACCTTGTTACTTAGACTGAAAGTAGGGCATTCTGATTTTAACATTCCCTCCCCTTCCCTTGCTTTTTGTCCATGGCCTGTGACCCACCCTTGGGAGGCAAGGGTTGAACTACATTTTGTCTTTTTCAGGAAAAAGGGGTAAACTGAAGAATCATTTATTGCACTGGACTCACTAGAAACAGTTGCTGGTGTTACGGTGATTCATACCACTATCCTGTTCTCTTTCTATTTGAGACACTAAAACAGCTGTAGTAGATGTGCCACAGTTTACATTATTAGTAAATGAATCTAAATGGTCAAGCCTATTACCACTCTCTTGTTTCTCTAAAAAGAACTGTCCCGTCTCTGAGTCAGTTTTACTTTTCTTTTTGTTTAATAAAAAAATCCTGTCTGTTTTCACATGCAGAAATGTCTCTAATTTTCTCTTCTTCCGATTAATAACAGGCATAATGTGTTTTTGTACTTTCACTGATGATCGATAGTATTCTTACTGAAAAAGTTTAAAGGATGGATGTTTTAATTACATCCAAAGTCTTAATATTGTCCTTAAGAACAGTAATTTTTTTTCTTTAGTCCATGCAATTAGCAGTTTTAAAATTTCAAGGCCCTCCTCGTTATACACTTCACAGATAATGGAATAAATATTGTCTGAATGACTGATACCGTTAGGAAAAACATATTCCCTTAGTCCCAATGGTATAATATTTAATTCATAACAACTATGCAAATAATGGTTCTCAATTTCTAAAGACTTAAACCTGAGAACCTTTTTATCCAGTTCCAATAAGGTACTTTTTAAGTCTGGAAGTGTGGTATCAACATACATGTGTTCAAGTGTAATATCATTCGTCTTCAAGTTCGTGAATGGATTCACCAGGTCAGTATCAAGCAAGCCACTTGTACCATTTGTATGAGAAAAAAACTTCATCAGCTATAACTGTTCTTTCTTCACATGAAGAATAATCATCAGATCTTTTACCAAACTGTTCGTGGGCTCCGAAACTCCCTTCAACCTGTTTAAGCACCGCTTGTCCTGTATTAACCACTTCCTGTAGATCTTGAGTCAAGCTCATCAGCTTTTCCGGTATAGTGTATACACTTAGGTCTAAGTTATTGTCTTTTCCTCATGCCATATCCAGAATTATCACATTTACCCAACAGAAAGGTGAAACTGATGTTGAAACAAATGTGTATAAATCCCAGTAAGACAGAGTAAAAAAAAACAAATCTAGCAAATGGCAGAGAAAAGTGCCAATAGAAAGCGAACCACAACTCTCTAGACGGTCTGTATTATAAACTACAAAAACAAAGAAAACTGCATACAGCACTATTCTATTTTCTTTATGTTTTCTTTCTTTGTTCTGTTCTTTTTCTGTTTCATACATATCATATTACTCTTTTTTTGTTTTGCATGTCATACAGACTTCTACAGAGTAACTTCTGTATAAGCCTACAAGGCCTCAAATGACCCATTCCTGTATGACTGTACACTTTCACAAAACCAGTAACAGTATGAATCCCCTTCACAGGCTATCTAAACCTCCACAAAAACATAAGCGAAATCTGCTGGCAGTGCAGATGAACATATAACTATCTCAGACCTCTTATTTGGAAGATCCTTCCCCTTTATATCAAATAAAGTTGCTTGTGGCTTCCTGGCTGTCTTCAAACACAGACTAGATTACTGGATAGGTAACAATTAATTCACCCCAGAGCTGGCCAGTCAGTCTTTTGTGGACAAAGGTAGCAAGTAGTGGGAACTGTAGTGTGTTGGTTACATATTATTTACCTGATCAACTGCCTAGTTAAAAAATGTAAAGCTATAAATGGATAATTTCTTTATTTGTAAGTATAAACATCATTCTTAACTCCTGTTATTCCAACAGACCTCTCTGCCATTATACTTATGTGTTATATGTTCATGAACTATATATATTCACCCATTTAAGATATACCAACATATTAGCCTTCATCCAACTCTTAAATCATTTTTATGTTGCTGGGAGCTATATAATAATTTTCCCAATAACAGAGGTATAATTGGTATGTATTTAAGAGAAGAGAAGATTAATTTAATTCTGAAATATTGCAAACAATTGTTTTCAGATTAAAATTCACTTTCTATCAGAAATTTGCTCACTTAGGGGTACTGTACATCACCATGTTTTTCAAAGATTCCTCAGGCTTTGGCAACATGAAGTTCAGTGTCAAAAATTCAAAATGAATGTAGTCATCTTTGTTTAGCAAGGACAGGCATTCCATGCTGTGGACAGTTATAGTACAACAAAGAATATGTCCTAGACATCAGGTTCATGGAAAACTGGGCCCCAGTGTCTAACTTAATTCTGACACTGCCGGGTATGTGAAGACCTGTGGCATTTAAACAGAGTAAGGGTCCTCAGCATGTGTCACTGCCTTTCCAGTCAGCCTCAGTATTTCACAAGTCTTCAAAAGGATTGCCTTCAAGTAGCAACTTAATATTGGTACAAGACTAAAGCAACCACTATGGGTACATAATGATAAACTTCTTAACTATTTGAAATATTTATTTGATAAATCACAGTAACAAAAATGTAGTTTCAAGCACTCAGCATACAAAGTATATGAGCCATGTTAAACTAATGCTAAACCAGTGCTGTATCAAGCATTGTAGGCTTAGCTAGCAATACCATAATAGAAGAACCCTTGGGGGTGGGCTGATAGTTCAGAAAATGATCATAGGAGACAGATTTAATTTGAGAGATACAGAATATTCTCACATTGGATTATGCTACAGGGAAGGGAAATAAGAAATTGAACAAAAGGATGGAAAATGGAAGCAGAGAAACAGGGAGGACTGAGATGTCATAATGCTTATTTTGGTTTAATTAAAAGTCTGTACAACTGCAGTGGTGGTGCTGCGGTAGCGTTGTCACCTCACAGTAAGACATTGTCCTGTTCAATTCTCAGCTAGAGTGTCTTCTGTGTGGAGACATGCGTGAATGGGCGTATCTTTGTTGAAGGTTGTGCGTCAGGGCCAGCAACTCGACACGTAAAAATCTACTGCCAATCATTAGCGGACCAGAGTTCCGCTGTGGCGGCCCCTAACCAAGAAAAGCCAAAAGACACAACAACAACAACAATTAAAAGTCTGTGCAAGTTTGTAAGTAATAAGTAATCCCCTCCCCCAAACAGTGTGCTTAATTACAGGGCAGAACTATGCAAACTATTTTAAGATACTATTGCTGAAAAAGCCTAAAAAAATAGGAAAAAAATAATATTCTAACAAAAATATCCAATGTGTGTTTCAGATGTTTGCCTCGAGCCTTTGGAAACACAATTATAATAATATGAAAAACTTAACCCAAAATAAAATACTTCAACACTGTTAGGAATAAGTAATGTTTGGTCAAACTTACAGCAAGAAGAATGACAAATGGAGTTTTAGAAATAATTATGTAACATGAAGGGATCAGTGATCCTATGTTTCAAACATACTGGCAGATAAGAAACTTTGAACAGATTCTTACTATTAGTGAGAACTCTGATCCTTGCTACTACTTTTTTGTTTTTCTTGGTTTGTGCAGAGCGGTTCTGCAAGGTTCAAGATTTTATCTTGTCATAAAAAAATGCAATTCTCTAACATGCATATATTCTGAAACCATTGCCATTGCTACTTAATTGAAAATTAGGACCCATTTCATGGAAAAAAACTAAAGGTTTTTATCATACCAGTCTATAAGATGCACTGTCATAACTTGTACTCATTTATCTTAGAAGAAGATATGAACTTCTCTTTTTAATTTCAATTTTTAGACTCCAGCTATATTGCAGAAATCACTATTAGCTATGAACGTAAAGCTGTATTTAAGAAACACATGCCACATAATTTCAAGCTGTTCATTCCCTTGGAGATTTATTTTTTTGCCTTCCAGTCAGATACCTCAACATATAACATTTTTCATTTGAATACATTTTTATATATTTTGTGCCACAACACATACTTCCCATAAAACCTCTACTTGCCAACCCCATTTGTTCTCCCATCCTGGATATATCCCGGAAGGCAAGGGCTGACCAGGTCTGGGACATCGTATAGGTAGAATTAGTGGGGGCTTGTGCTCATGCTGACAACTTGGCAATGAAGACATATTTCTTATGGCTATAACCCTTCTTCAGGCCAGGGAACAAGTAACTGTCATCAGAGCAGGAGCCACTTTGCCAGTAAATACATCTCCCAAACACCCACCATGAGTGTTTGCATAACATCTTTACAGCTTGGTGGCCAAATTCCCACCACTGGGCTGTCCTTTACATTGCTAGCACTCTGCACCTGCCTCCCAAATGAGGCTTGTCCATCCTTACCATTCCAGCCCTAGTATGCACTGAAGCTGGTAAATGAATTCTGTCTGCCTTGGATGAAGTCAGGGCTTAATGCCTCTATGCTATAGGAGTTAACTAGTATGAAATACATTTCACTCCAAAACAACTGTTAACAGTTAGTGTTGATTAGAAAACAGACTAGGTTCTGTTTATAACATAACACAGTAATACATACTAAAACATGGCACAAACATAACCTAAGATAGCTGTTCATTCACATTTTCCCCAATTTTCTTACAATATCAGTTCAAACAATAAAGATTGCTCTCCAGTTAAGTACTTCAAAATAAAAGAGGTTCAAAGTATCTTTGAATTTAGGCCATAGGGAAGATGATAAACTTAGTTTATAACTACCCACTTCCATCTTTCATGGGTTTTTAACTCTGTCCCTCTCATTAAAGTTACCCTAATGAAAACATATTTGCAAAAAGTTTTGTCACATTACGTTATAAAGCAGGTGCCAGTGCTGTATTTCCAAGTTCTTCCTAAGTATGCTCATTTAGTAACACGTAATCTGTTAACTGGAAGTACGGGTTATGCTGACACCCACTAGTGTGTGTGTGTGTGTGTGTCTTTCGGTGGGGGGTGCCCACAAGCGAACTCGGGTCCACTAATTATTGGCAGTGGAGTTTCACATGCTGGCTTGCCGGCCCTAACGCACAACCTTCACAGGCAGCTTTAACTGAGAATCGGCACCACCACCGCAGCCATGCTACTAAATTGTTTGCAAAGTAGCTAAGTCTGAAGCTTCCCTGAACTGATAATATTGGCTTGTGTTACCTTTCAATAAATTAGAGGACAAAGTATTTAATTTTGGCAACAGTTTTCAATTTGTCTTTTAAAAAGTACCAAATGTGTTCTTAGAAGCAGGACTTTAGTTAATCAAAATAGTCCTGCATCTAATTCTGAAGCACAGCAGCACATGACATGCATAAGAAACACCACATGCCAGTGTGACCTAATACCACTAGTGACTGAAGGTTACCACATCATGATTTTGGTCTTGAGACAATACAGTGAATGCAATGTAAATTAGTGTTGGGGCAGTCTGTATACAAATGGAAACTTTTTTCTGCATCAGACATGCCCGTCAAAATGAATTTATTTTGGATTGGGAAGGGGATAATTTATATGTAAAAGCAAATGGTTATCAACATCCTAAAACAGTTTCAGTTACTAAGTCACAGTTAAACAGTCATCAGAAGCAGTACAAGTATGAAATAACTCCAAACTCTTGACAAAAGAGAATAATTTATTTCATTTGATCATGTTCAAACATCAGTGGTGTCCCCAGTCAAAAAGTGGTTAATTTTTGGGGGGCACGGTCTAAGAGTGAAAGTAAATGACCAATACTGTTGCTTGATTACAGGGAGACAGTCATCAAGCTGGACTACAAGGAATGGTGTGTGTGTGTGTGTGTGTGTGTGTGTGTGTGTGTGTGTGTGTGTGTGTGTGTGTCAACCTGAAGTACACTAGTATGACATCACTGAACTAAACTAGTTTGGGAAGAATTTCTTTCATTTGATCGCAGTAAAACACCAATAGTGTTCCAGTTAAAAAAAATCACCATTTTAGGAGGTAGGGAGGGCACTGAGTGTGAAAGCAGTCGTGTCACTTGATCACAATTGAATTATTATTGATCTGATCTGTGAAAGGTAATGTATGAAGCATACCAAAATGTGTTACAGTAGGCAGAATTTCCCTCACTTGATCACAAACATCTGTGGTGCTCTCAGTGAGAAAAGGGTAATCCTGTGGGAAGGCAGTTTGTGTATGAAGACAGCCAAGCATTACTAATCCTTGATCACATTTATATGATAAATAAGCTGGCTTTACAGGGTCTTTGTGTTTTTCTGCCAGCCCATCTTTATGTCAATCTTTTTGCTTGTAAAAGAAGCTATAATCTTTTACTATGGACTGATTTCTTTTCACCTGATTAAAATCCAGCATCACATGTTTTGATTTTTACATAGTCAGAAAGTGGGTGATTCTAAAAGGTTATATTTCTTTCAGTTGCCATAACAGCCAGTTAAATAGTGCGGACTGTCAGAAGCTTTGTGTGTGTTTATGAGAGAATAGCAGGGGCGGCCCGTGCTATTGGACTGCTGGACTGCAGCCCCCTCAAAACAAAAAGAACTAAAAATAAAAATAAAAAATAGAAAAAAAAAAGTTTTTAAAAATTCGCGGACTTCGCACATGCGCAGTAGTCCAGACTACTGGTCTACTGTATGCGCATGCTCAAGGCAGTCCGGCAGTCCTAATAGGGAAACGTGAGGAGACGTCTGTGCACTTTTAAAGTGCACAGACTCACTGGGATAATGCTTCGAGGCCGGACTGCAACACCAGCAGTCGGGAATTGCTTGCTGTCTCGTCGGGAAGGGGTTTGGATTTAATCTCGCGGGTCTTTGGATTATTGCGCGGGAAGGGGTTTGGATCTAGCAGTATTTGGATGTACGTTGGTTATTATGGAGAACGGACAGGTAAGTGTGTTTGAATGTATGGTGCTTGCTTTTTTACTGTTTGAATTTATGGTGTGTGCTTGCTGTTTTACTTATTTGAAGTTATGGTGTGTGTGTGTGTGTGTGTGTGTGTGTGTGTGTGTGTGTGTGTGTGCTTGCTTTTAATTTATGGTGGGTGTGTGCTTGCTTTTACTTTGAATTTATGGTGGGTGTGTGCTTGCTTTTACTTTGAATTTATGGTGGGTGTGTGCTTGCTTTTACTTTGAATTTATGGCGGGTGTGTGCTTGCTTTTACTTTGAATTTATGGTGGGTGTGTGCTTGCTTTTACTTTGAATTTATGTGTGTGTGTGTGTGTGTGTGTGTGTGTGTGTGTGTGTGTGTGTGTGTGTGTGTGTGTGTGTGTGTGTGAAAATGCCCAAGGTGCTCATGGTGGTGTGGTAGTGAATACCTCAGGCTTGAACCCTGTATGCAGGTGTTAAAGACTTGAGTTCCCTACCCACCACCATTTGTAAAAAAATTGCAGATTTTTGCCTCATATTTGATCTGATCTGTTCCTCATAATATCTGTGATTTGTAAATGTTGCAATGCTTGATATTTGATGGTGAAGTAGTAGCATTGTTGCCTCACAGCTGCAGGTTCTCAGGTTTGATTCTTGGCTGGGGTTCCTTCTTTGTGGGGTCTGTTATCTTCTCCCTGTGTTTGTGTGGGTTTGCTTTTATTTGATGGTGCACTGGTAGCATTGTTGCCTCACAGCTGCAGGTTCTCAGGTTTGATTCTTGGCTGGGGTTCCTTCTTTGTGGGGTCTGTTATCTTCTCCCTGTGTTTGTGTGGGTTTGCTTTTATTTGATGTTGCACTGGTAGCATTGTTGCCTCACAGCTGCAGGTTCTCAGGTTTGATTCTTGGCTGGGGTTCCTTCTTTGTGGGGTCTGTTATCTTCTCCCTGTGTTTGTGTGGGTTTGCTTTTATTTGATGGTGCACTGGTAGCATTGTTGCCTTACAGCTGCAGGTTCTCAGGTTTGATTCTTGGCTGGGGTTCCTTCTTTGTGGGGTCTGTATCTTCTCCCCCCTGTGTTTGTGTGGGTTTGCTTTTGTGTCCTCCAATGTTGCAAAGACATGTCTGCATTATTTCTTCCTGGGCCTCTGTTGAAAATTGTTTTTTTTGTTCCAAGTCAGACTGTCCTGATTAACAAATGTTAAATAAAATTGACAGGCATTTGAATTTCAGACTTCAGGTTTCTGAATGTTTCATTTCTTACATATTTGATGGTGCAGTGGCAGTATTGTTGCCTCAGAGTCACAGCTATAGGATTTGTGGTTTGATTCTTGGCTGGGGTGCCTTCTTTGTGGAGTCTGCATCTTATCTCTGTGTTTGTGTGGATTTGTTCTGGTGTCCTGCCATTTTACAAAGACGTGTCTACAGTATTTCTCCCTGGGCCTCTGCTGAAAATTGTTTTTGTTTCATCAGAAGTAAAATTGACAGGCATTTGAATTTCAGACTTCATAGTCTTCAGAAAATACATAGTAAAACAACTTTTATTCTAGCAATAAATATATAGTAACACAACCTTTTATTATAGCAATTTTTAAGTTTATAAGATGACTATTTGAAATTTTTCCTTATTTTTGGGACTGTAATACCCTGTTAGTGGCTTTGTCCAGGTTATTTGCTAAGGTTGACAGCTATGGCAAGAACTGAATTCACTGAATATGTTTGAGGGCTGTATTCCCTCATTACTGGGTTTGTCCAGGTGTTTTGTGCTAAGAGGTTGACAGCTATGGTGAGAACTGAATTCATTAAATGATAGCCATTTAAGTTTCAGTCTTCCTCTCGTTCACAAAACAGCTGATTTGGCGTAGTGGTATGTTGCTCTTGACTGTTTTGCACACAGACCTTGTCTGTAAAATGTACGGTGGTAACGTAGCATTTTTCTTTCACAAAGCAGGTGATTTGGCATAGTGGTATGTTGTTCTGACTCTTTTTTTGCACAGGGACTTTGGCAGTAAAATGTATGGTGGTAACAACATTTTATTCTAGCAGCTTTCCAAGATTATACAAGCAATGTTTAATGTGTCCTTGGTTTTTGCCCTTTTGACCCACCCCAATAAATTTGGCTTTTTCCAGACTTCTTGTGCTGCAAAGTTGAGATGCAGTTGAGTATTGAGTAGATTTTACAAGCAGCTGAGAGCTGCAGGGGAAGAGAAGTTTAGTGCTAATAGCACAACAGGCTGTGTACTTGCTTTTGATGCAGAAGGTTGTTGGTTCTACTCCCATAAGGGGTGAATGCTGCCGTACTGAAAGTTAAGATACTAATTATGAGCCTGTTATCAGTTTGCCATCCATTTCCTATTGCAATATTACTAGCTTATTTTTAATGTAATTTAGGCAATTTATTCCTCAGGGGCATCAGACACTTTATTGTTCGATGAAATATAAAGGTGACTGCTAGCAGCAACCTCTTCATTACAGATTTATTTAACGTGGAATTATTTAGATGACTTTTTTACTACTTCGGAGATTGTGCATATTTACTGATAATGGTGGACTGTAGAATTGTGCATATTTACAGATAATAGTGGACTGTAGAAGTTTGAGTAGACTTTTATGATGGAAATGTTCTGAATTGGGCAGTTTTGTTTCATTGTTTACTGGAAAAATGTTCAAAGCAATAGGAAGGTGTATCAAAGAGCACATGTATGTTTCATATGCAAGGGGCCTATGATTTGAAAACAGCCCAGAATTAATTTTTATCTGCCACGGGTAAAATGTATTTTCTTTGAATGTGGGTTTTAATGTTGTTTCAATGAATGTGAGTTTCAAGTGCAGAGAAATTTTAATGCCAAGTTTGTTTAGCAGATGTCTTAGTGTTTGTGCTGTAAAATGCAAAATAAAACTTTCAAATGAAGTTCAAATCATCATAGAAGTAAATCAGTATGCACATTAGTGTTTATGGTAAATGGAGTGAAATAGCAAAGTAATGAATCATTGGAATGGCTGCAGGGAGGCTCCATTCGACCATGGTTTTGTGAGGGGGAAGGGCGGCAAACTTAGACAGCCCCAGCTGAACTATATCTCCCAACTGTCCAGATTTTCAAAGAATGAATGGGTTTTTTGCTTCTTATTTTTGGTTTGTTCCTCATAACATTTGTGGTTTTCTGGCAAATCATTTAGGAATTAAGTCACTAAATAATGACACACTAGTTTCAGACATCATAACCTACAGAAAAATGCATGCTAAAGTAAGACCTGTTCTATCAACTGTCCCAGTTTATACAAGAGCAATTTTTAGTACTGTTTATATGTTCCCCAAATATATTTGGCCTTGTCCAGATTTATTAAATTAACAGGTTGAGAGGTACATGCAAATTGCTTTATAGAATTAGGCATAGCCAAACCTCTCAACTGTCCCTGAATTTGGCTCAAAATGTTGCTCTTCCCCTAATAATCCCTCTGCAAAATAGCAGTTTTGGAAGAAAACATGGAGGGTTTACAATTAAGAAATAACTGTAATAATTAGAATTATAGATTACTTTTATTTCAGAAATGCATGTAGACTCTTTTATGTTGTCAGCTACTCAAGTTAGCAGCACTAATATTAAAGTGTCCCTTCTTTGACAGGTTCCCAGCTGTATTGTGTGGCTATTTTATATTGTTGCATCACATTTTTGGTCCATTTTTCATAAAATTGTGTTTTTTTGGCAAATTAGTGGTAAATCATTAAAGACTGAAGTTAGAAAATAATGACAGGCATTTGAGTTTCAGATTTCATATCCTTCAGAAAATTCATACTAATGCAAGACCTTCTATTATCTTTCTAAGTTTATAAGAACAATATTTAAAAAATGTCCTTATTTTTGGGCCTTTGTCCCACTTCTATGTATGGCTTTGCCCAGATTTCTTGCCCTGAGGGTGAGAGGTATGACAAATGTGTTAGTGCCAATCACCGTCAGCCAGAGACATTTCAAATTGTGACATACTTGTTGCACCCCACTCCCCCATGTAGTGACTCTAGATGTGTCCAAGCAAAGGAAGGAGCAGTTATGCAGTGTAAATGTGCAGCGTATCCCCCCATACAAGGTAGACACAAGTACTACACTGGCTTTTCATCTGTTCTTGATTTTGCAGAATGGTCTGGTTTCTGTCATATTTTTGTACTGTTGATTTATGCTATTACTCGAAGTGCCTGTTGCTCTGTGTTTTAAGTAGCAATGCTTTAATGACCATCAAGTAAGCTTGTCTGAGATCATAACGTGCAAGTAAGCTTTAATAAGCATACTGTTAAAAAATTGCCAACATTGAAGCCTTTCTGTTGTTGCCATGCAGAGAATACTTAACTAGATAATGTATAAACATTGGATATTGAAATGCATATGACAGTATTTGTAGTAAAGGACAGGATTACATTATTTTAAGAAGCTCATTACACTTGTTGGATACTTCTAGTGATCTCTGAGGGCTTTACCAGTAAACTAAACAGAATGCCATTCATGTGTGGTCTATAACCTGTACAGTAATAATTTAAGCAATGTATCTTGAGCTTGTTTCTTGTTTGCTTTTTATTTTTACTTTGATCGTGTTTTCCCCATGAAACAAGTAGATAGTTGTCAGGCAGCAGGTCTGTTTTGGATAAGAAACATTTTTACAAGTGGGGGCATCACAGAGATTGCTACTTTCAGCATATTACTGGGTGCTTTAATAAAGCTGAATATAAATTATAATTAGAACTGCAGTGCAAGGAGAAGTAGTTTGAGTTGAGTGCTGCTTGTTTTTCTTATACTTGATTTTGACTGGCATTCCCGTAATGTATTTAAAAAGTAATTTACTTTTTCATGCCTCACAACATTTTTTTTTCCATCTAGATATTAAGTAAGCTGTCATGCAGCCAATGCATTTAAATATTTTTATTCTTTTACACTTCATTTGTTTTGATTGGACTCTCATAATGAGGGTTTGGCACCCATGGCAGCATATTTAATTAAAGTTAGTTTTTGTGGTTTTGAGCATAGCTCCCCCCCTTTCTAGTTGGCCACACCTCTTCCTATTGACCCCACCCATTCAGCTATCCCCTTCAGCCCCCCCTTTAATTTGAAGTCACCAGCCGCCACTGGAGAATAGACAAGGTGAAATACATTACTTCAGTCATAATTTATTTTGTGTAATACACTCAAAGCAGGAGAATCTAGTCAGAAAATAGTTAGGCATATATCTTTGTGTGAGTCTTTGTGTGAATATGATTGTCATCTCAAAGCAAGAGGTTCTCTAGTTTGATTCTCAGCTGAGGTGTCTTCTGTGCATAGTCTGCATGTCCTCCCTGTGTTCACATGGTTTTCCTCTGGGTGCTCTGGTTTCCACCCACATTCTAAAGACATGCAGTAGGTGGACTGGACAATCTAAATTGGCCATAGGTGTGTGTGTATGCCATTATTTAGTGACTTTACTCCTTAGTGGTTTGTCTGAAAATCACAGATTTTATGAGGAACAGACCAAACATATGAAGCAATAATCTGGACATCCTATGAAAATCTAGAGAGTTGAGAGGTGTGAAAGGAAAGTGTAAAGGTAAAGGACTGCAGTACACTACCTCTCTTGAAAGTGCTCACTAAGTGTTTTATGGCTTTGAAAGCCAAGAAAACACTTAGCAGTTTTTTTCCCTGTAACTAATACTACATGCAGCAGATAAAGCTCCATGCACTACAAAGAAATATGATCATGTCACCGATCATAACATGAAATTATTTGTTCTTGACATGGATGCCAAGGTATTCACCTTGAGTGCGAATTTCTTGGCATCCATGTCTCGAGCATGTAATAACCAGGCTATAATTGTCAAGCAGATTATAATCCTCTATATTATTACAGTTTTACATCGTATCAGCCACAGTTTTTCCAAAAGGGCATGGTGACCTTCAAACTTTTAATTTGATTTATTTTCAATACACATAAAAGCATTCCATTTTCTTAGTGAACAAATACATCAAAATCTTGCATACATAATGTTCTTGCAACATCTGAATTAAAGTAATATTTATTTGTTAATCAACACGACATTTTCAATCACTTAAAATATTCAGGAAGAAAAAGAGATATAGAATTTTAATAGTGTTGCTTCAGCAATGTTCAGTTCCTTCAGCATTTTAAGATTGATCTGAGATACTCCCACAACCTTACCACAGTGACCGTATCCATACAAAAGTATTAAAACCCATCAGTTGCTGCTTGCACTGCCTACTCAAAGAAAGGCATATGCACTAGATTCAGACATTTTTGAAAGGATTTTCCACTTCCTGACAGTGTCCAGTCAAGGTCAGTGTTTCTCCACTGTTAGTGTGAAAAGGCTTAATAATATCATTCCTCCCTTCTTGAGTTACAGGATGACTTGGTCAAAATCTCTTTGAAGTCATCTGTAATTCAATCTTAATGATTTTGCCAAACTCTTAATACCGTCACTTTGGCAACAGTTGGGAGCTTCTTCCTTCCTTGTCTATCTTGCCTGTTAAACATGTCTGGACAGCTTCTGCTGGCACTACACAGAAAGTTTTATTCTATAACCTGATTGCTAATCTCAATGCGGGAGTCCACCACCAACTACTAGGCTTACCAAAATGACATGCACCAACCATCTTCAAGTCATTACCTCAACTACAGAGGTCTTGAACAAAACCCATTCACACTTCATGCCCCTGACCTGCTCAGGTATAGAAAAGAATGTCTTCTATAAATGTAACATGAACCAAAGAGAAAAATCAACTACGAATTCCTAGGCCACACTTGCTATCTGCTTGTATTTGACGGGACTTTCCAGATGATGCGTTTTTAAATATAATATCCCAAAGTAAGTGATATCTATAGCTAAGTAGCTGAATCTCATGATACATGTCCCTAAAAATGTTGTTAGAACATTTGAAACACTTTCAGAAATATGCCCCCTCAACCTTGGGCCTACACAGTCATTATCCTGCTAGTTTTGTTTCACTTGGTTCAAAATAAACATTCTCAATACATATACTGACAAATTTACTTAATAGCAAAATCATATATTTATTAAAATAATCAGTACGAAGCAGAAATATATCTATCAGTTGTGTTCAAGATAACATATATAAAACCTGTCAAAAATATAACATCAGGCCTAAAAAATCATATAGGTTCACATATACTTATCAGTCTATTAATCTGTGAGGATCTTAAAAAGACTAGCCCTGCATTCTCATGAATGTTGCCTTTGTAATTTAAGTACAAATAACCCAGGTCCAGTCAGAACATTTACATTACCTTCATCTATAAAGGACAAGAGTGTTAAACCGGGGTGAATTTGCAGTTTCCCATCCAGTTATACAGAGTACATTTGAATACAGTAAGGAAAATAACTTGCTTTATTGTGTAGCATTCTCTGTGATATATATCTATCCCTCCAACATGTTCTATTTATGCTGTAGAAGAGATTAAGATCTATTGAATGGGTGTTTTTGCCACCATTGGACTTGTGGATGTACAGCTGATCTGACAGCATAGAGTTTGCTGAGTCTGTATTTGAAGCAGAGATTACCCCTCAGTAACCTGTATGATAACAAGGCTTTGACATTGTCATTGTAGTTTTTTTATGATTTATGCCCTTGATTTTCTTAGTGAGAAAAAGTTGTGATCATTCAAGTTGTGTTAAGTGTTTGGACTGGGGGCATTATACTCAGTAACTATCCTAATAAGTGCCAAATACAGTGGAATGATCACATCCCTGGATCTAGACACCATACCCTTAATTAGCTGCACAATGAAAAAGGACTTTCTCACTATAGTGTATATGTGGTGACTGAAAGATGGTCTGTTTACATAGGTTCTCAGGTCCCTAACTACTGGATCGATTTTCAGGGGTGTTCTGTTGATGTGATAATTACGGAGGATGTCATGCTTGCCGAAGGAGACTATTGTACATTTTTTGGCATTTAGTTTAAGTCCATGGTAATGACACCAACTGTTTGTTTAGGAAAGGCCTTCTTAAAAGACCTTGGTGTCCTCTGTAGAGTTTATGACGGTACTGAATTTACAGTCATCTGCAAACTTATCTAAGAACCTGTAACATTAGCTTTGACCTCTGAGAAGTAAATACCAAAGAAGAGTGGCCCAAAACTGAACCATGGAGTGCATCGCTATTAGTAGATGTTCATCATGTTTCACTGTTGCAGTCATTACACTTGGGTTATCCTGCTGGCAGGCTACCCGCAGTCAGCCTGAATTCCAAAGTCTTGGTCCGGCGTCAGTTGCTGTCACCTCTTCCCTGACGTCAGTGCGCCAGGGGTATAAAAGATGCAGCCGACGCCATTTTCTTCAGTCTTTCTTGCCACGCGGTGCCCGAAGCAAAAGCAGTTTGCAAGTGCCAGTCGGCCGACTCCTGAGATTTTCAAAGACGAATTTCAGATCCGAAGTCTTCATTAAAGCTAAGTACCCCATTGGGGAAACCTTTTTCTTGCACCAGACCGATGTCAGAAAAAGTTAACAACTGTATTTCTTGTGGGAAGCAAATACCTCATAAGGATTTTCATTCTTACTGTATTCCTTGCCTAGGCCCTGATCACAACGTTGCTAGCTGTCGGTTTTGCGCTAGATTGCACTATTAAGCGTCAGTACGATTTTGCCTTTCATTACTTTGGACGAAGATTCGATTATATAATGCCGTTGGAACAGCCAACGTCCGGAGTTTATAAAAAGCGCAAGGAAAAAGAAAAGGACAGGCATCCGAGGTCCAAAACCGATGAGGCTACCGCTAAGCCAGTCGCTGGTTCACCGGTTCTCAGTGAGGTGCTTTCGCAGCCCCTGACGCCCGCTGCCTCAGAGCCACAGGCTGTTGCTGACTCCCACGTGGAGCCAACTAGGCCTCTGGATACTCAAGGTATTGGACACTCAGAAACTATCCCCTCAGATGGGTCCGGAGCCGCTGAGCAGGCATCGGCTTCTGAGGGTGTTGTCAGACCTACACAGTTATATGTTAAGCCAACCACAGTTTCAAAGGCAAAGACTAAAGCTCTAAAGACAAAGAAACAAGTACAGCTTTCTCCTGGACACACTTCCATGCCCAAAAAAAAAAAAAAAAAAAAACAGATGCTCAAAATGGCCGAAGACCTAATTACCCTGATCAGGGGTTCCCATCCCCCTCCTGATAAGAGGCCTAGGCAAGAGACAGAATATGAATCTTCAGTTCAGGTTTCCATTTCCTCTGAGCAGGAATACTCTCTTCCTCCCTATGAGGATTCTGATGCTGAAGAATCTATCCCTTCAGCCTCTCCTCCTGAGGATTATTCTTTTGGGAAAACCCTGCATACCATGAGGGAGCACTTCCACTGGGAGAGCCAAGACTACTCAGAATCTAAGAAAAGGCTTAGAGATTTCCTTTTACTACCTCAGCACAGGCCTCTTGCTATTCCCCCTGTGTTAGACATTGTGGATGATGTATTTTCAGTGTCTGGCCTTTCTCCTGACTCTTTACCCCCTGCTCCTGTTAAACCAGACAGATACTACACACAAATTTCTTTACAAAAACCCTGCTGCTGACCCAGAAACCATTTCTCAGGGTCCCAGAGGGGTCAAGGCTTCCACTGCAAAAAATCCTATTCCCTCTGATAGGGATTCAAGGGCACTAGACAGATGGGGGAAAAAGGTTTACACTTCTGCTACTTTGGCTGTGAGGGCATTAAACTGTCAGTTTCATATGCTTAAATATCAGCAATACTTAATGTCACTGCTTAAACAGAAAATGACTAATTCTGATTGAGCAGAAAATAAAGAAATGCAGGAGTTATTGCATGCAACTGAACAAGTGGGAAAGCATACATTGCAATGTGGTTTTGATTCTCTGGAGGCCTCTTGCAGGGCCGCAGTTATGGGTTCTGTCATTAGGAGGCATGCTTGGTTAAAGGAACAGAATCTGCCTGATCATGTTAAAGCAAAATTATTATATGCCCCATTACAGCATGATACTTTATTTGGAGTTAAAGCAGAGGAGGTGTTGAAGAAAATGGAGGACAAAGCGAAATCTATGCAAACAGTAAAGGATTTCTTACAGGTACAGCCACCCAGATTTAGCAGGAACTGGCCTACAAAGAATTGGTCCTTTCCAGTGTCAGACAGGCCACAAAGAGGCAGGTACAGATGCCCCAGAGGCAGACCCCAGCCCCAGGGCTCATATAGGCCTAAACAGTAGGGCGCTTCTACCTCCAAAAGCAGAGAAGACAAATCACAGCCATACAGGAAACAGTCCCAATGACCTTCCTCTGCCAGCACCAAGCACTTGTTCTTTGGCAGCCCCCTTGGGGGGAAAACTAGCACTTTTTTCTCAGAATTGGCACAGGATCACCCAGGACAAATGGGTCTTGAATATAGTGTCCCAGGGTTACAGGTTCCACTTTCACACCCTGCCAAGGGCAAAAAGTATGCCAGATCTGCCACACAATCAATGGGCAGAGGCGCAAAAACAAGTTTCATCCCTCATGTACATGAGGGCCATTCAGCAAGTACCACAGCAAGAGCAGGGACAAGGATTTTACTCAAGACTTTTCTTGGTACCTAGAAAGTACAAAGCCTGGAGACCAATACTGGACCTGTCTATTCTAAATACTTTTCTGGACGTTCCAAAATTCAAAATGTTGACTCTGCAGCAGCTTCTGCCCATGCTGGGCAAGAAGGCTTGGCTTGTAACTTTGGACCTAAAAGAGGCATACCTGCATGTACCAATCAGACAATCGTGCAGAAGATACCTCAGATTCATAGCTGGCTTAATGCACTACCAATTCTCTGCACTGCCCTTTGGCTTATCTACTGCACCCAGGGTCTTCACAAAATGCCTGGCACCAGTGACTGCGTTTTGCAGACAAAGAGGAATACAAATATATCCTTATTTGGAGGACTGCCTTATTCAAGCAGAGAACAAGGACATTTTACTAAAACATCTGGCATTTGTAAAAAGATTATTAATTTGCCTAGGGTACACAGTAAACGAAAAGAAATCAAAACTAGTACCCTCTCAAGAGATAATATTCCTGGGTGCAAGCTTAAATACAATTGCCCAGATGGCTTATCTCACGCCAGACAAACAAAGGCAACTGACTTCTTACTTCAAAATGTTGGCAACAAAGTCCCAGTTAGCTGCAAGAAAAATTCTGCAGGCTTTAGGCTTCATGGCATCCTGCATTCTACTAATTCCATATGCCAGACTGCATATGAGGAAACTACAATGGTATCTAAAAAGTGTTTGGACTCAACATTGCCACAGCCTGGAAACATTAATTACCCTCCTTCCTTGCCTGCAATAGGAGTTTCGATGGTGGGCACAGGCCTGTCACCACAACAAGGGACAGCCATTCAACCAACCCACAGCCAGACAGTCAATAACAACAGATGCATCAGATTATGCCTGGGGAGCCCACATGGCAGGAAAATGTATTCAGGGCACATGGCCCACAAACCAAAGGCATCTTCATATCAATCAAAAAGAGATGCTAGCTGTTCAGAATGCCCTGACAGCTTTCAAGGATCTACTTCATCCAGGACAATTACTGATAAGGACGGACAATACTACAGTCATGTGGTACATAAACAAGCAAGGAGGCACACATTCCTACCCCCTCTGCAGACAAGCCATGACTTTGTGGGACACAGCACTGACTTATCAAGTACACCTGCAAGCACAATTCCTGCCAGGAAAGATAAATACTCTGGCAGATGAATTAAGCAGAAAATTCACGGATCCCCACGAGTGGAAACTGGATCCACAAGTCTTCAGCATGATAACAAAGGAATGGGGATGCCCAGACATAGATCTATTTGCCTCCCCCCACAACTGCCAACTACAGAGATTCTGCACAAGGACTTATCACAAGCAAGCATGGAAAGTGGTGCTCTATCATTCAGCTGGGAAACCCTAACAGTTTATGCCTTTCCTCCTCTGCCTCTCCTCCCCAAGGTACTCCTAAAGGTCAGACAAGAGAAGTCAAAAATTATTCTGATTGCCCCAGATTGGCCCCGCCAGCACTGGTACCCAATCCTAAAGAGCTTGTCTCAAGGCCCAGCCTGGACATTACCTCTAATTCCTCACTTACTGTCCCAACAAAACAATCGGATCCTGCACAGCCAACTCAGGACCCTAAATCTGGCGGCATGGTGGATAATGTAGCCATTCAGAACACACCTCTCTATGGCAGTGATGGATGTTGTTTTGGAGGCCAGGAGGCCCAGTACCAGAAAATCTTATGCAGAAAAATGGAAGAGATTCTGTGTTTGGAGCCAGGCACTAGGAGTTAACATGGTGGTACCAAATATTCCTCAGATTTTGCAATATCTGAGATACTGGACAAAGGCTTATCCTTTTCATCAATTAAAATCCATGCCTCTGCCATTTCGGCTCATTACAGTACGGAACCACCTCTTTTTTCTCATTCATTGCTAAGGCAGTACCTCAGAGGGGCCAAAAACGTAAGACCCCCAAGGAGAGCACCAATACCTGCATGGGACCTCAACTATGTCTTGGAAAAACTCACACTGCCACCATTTGAGCCAGCCAATACAACTGAGATAAAGTTTTTATTATGGAAAACAGCTCTACTCCCAGCAATAACCTCTGCAAGACGAGTCTCAGAGTTACAGGCACTCATGGCTGTGGAACCTTTTATCATTTTCCATCCAGACAGGGTTTCTCCGAGGACGAACCCAACATTTATGCCTAAGGTAGTGTCCAGTGTGGCCCTTAAACAAACCATTCATTTGCCTACTTTTTATCCAAACCCACAGAATAAGGGTGAGAGACTCCTACATTCTTTGGACATACACAGGCAGCTACACTTCTACTTGGACAGAAATAAAGCTTTCAGAAAGACTGAGCAGCTCCTAGTGGCATATGCTGCAGGATCACAAGGAAAAGCTATCTCTAAGCAGACTCTTTCAAAATGGATAGGTCACTACATTCGTTTCTGCTATGCACAACATGGCAAATCAGTGCCTAAGGGCATTAGGCCACATTCAACCAGAGCAGCAGCCACTTCAGCAGCCTTCCTCAGAGGAGTACCAACTAAAGACATTTTAAAGGCTGCAACTTGGAGTTCAGTGCACACTTTTACCAAGCACTACCACTTACCTCTCTACTCTAAATCCTGAGCAGGCTTTGCCACTGCAGTTCTGCAGGGCCTCATAGCCACTCCTAATTCTATTTAGGCCCAGCCACCCAACCTCAGATTTGGGATTCAACCCAAGTGTAATGACTGCAACAGTGAAACACGATGAACATAGTACAGTTGTGTACCTACCATAAATGTAGATGTTTGAGTGTATTCACTGTTGCAGTCCAGGTTACCCACCCACCATCCCCCTTTCTTTGCTGGGACTTATCTGTACTTCTCTATTCTATACAACCTATGTGGTGTATTTGCTTGTAGATGAAGGTAATGTTTTATTTTAGTGCATGCTATTTTCATTGGCATAATTTTTAGCCTATCCTTTTGGGGGCACCTGACATCTGGGGCAAGAAAAACTGAAGAAAATGGCGTCGGCTGCATCTTTTATACCCCTGGCGCACTGACATCAGGGAAGAGGTAACAGCAACCGATGCCGGACCAAGACTTTGGAATTCAGGCTGAATGCGGGTAGCCTGCCAGCAGGATAACCTAAGTGTAATGACTGCAACAGTGAATACACTCGAACATCTACATTTATGGTAGGTACACGACTGTACTTTTTTTTTCCTGACCTAATTTCCTGGATTTAAGTTACATGGGGATTAGCATTTTGATGGGAGAGTTTATCAACAATTTCACCAGCACTCTTTAAACAGAATCTTTAAAAATAAAGAAATGGCAGGTACATTAATAATAGGTACAAATTGTTTGTCATGATAAACATGGTGATTCTCCTAGTAGTTTGAAATTTTGTGTGCTTGGTAGGCCTTTTTTGTCTAGAGGAGGCGATTTTGTGGCTAAACTGCTTGAGTTAGAAACTAGGATGATTTTAAAGTTGAAGACTTTAAGGCCCTTTGGTTTGAATCAGGAATTGGGTATTTAATATTTTATCATTCAACATTTCATATTTTGTATTTACGTTTGTATTTATTATTGTATTTATTAGTGTATTTATTATTGTCATTTAGTTAGCTATATTAATGCTGTTACTTTAAATGTTTAATATATAATTAATTAGTTTATTGAATTATTGACAGCTGTATGATGTGATAGATGTGTGTATATATATATATATATATGAATTATTGACAGCTGTATGATGTGATAGATGTGTGTGTGTGTATATATATATATATATATATATATATATATATATATATATCTGTTTGAAATCAGAATGTACTGTCATCCATGAAGGCGAATTGCCGAGGTACCAGATCGCTGGTTTTTGAATAAAGAAATGCTGGTGAAATTGTGTTTTTCAATTTTCTGTTGTTCTTGGTGTTTTCTGAGTTTATCAACAATACCTGAATGCAGGATGGTGTTGAATGCCTTTGTGACATCTAGATATACAGTATACAGTGATTTTCTCTAAAAGGTTCATACATTCATAGGAAAATACTAGGCTATTGTCCCTGGGGGACATTTTAACCCTAGTCAAGTTATCTATTTGTCACCTATCTATGTTATCCCATAGGTGTAGAACTGCCTTTGTCATAATTTTATTTAGATACTTACCATTTGTATAGGACCATTTGTATAGGATTAAATGTTAGGGTTACAACTTCAGTGTATTAGGGGACCCTAATGTGGGGTAGGGTGTTTAAGCATTGCCTTTGTCTGTTAGGAGGATAAGGGTCAGTCCAGGGGAAAATTCATGCTTCCCATCTATTGGCTTAAATTACATTTAAAGAAGGGCATGGATGGTCTTTGTTTTATGTGGGTAGAAAGTCTGTTCTCGAGTAGTGATATCCTCTGAATATGTACCTGTCCTTCCAAACTTTTATGTTTATATTGCAGAAGAGGTTTGAGATCCCTGGATGTAGTGTTCCTAACACAATTTGACTGGTGGATCTGCAGTAGGTCTATTAGTACTGGGTTGGAGGATGCCTTACAAGCCAGGCAAAGGTCACCTCTTAACTGTCTATATGGGGATGAGTATAGTAACAGGGCTTTGTGGCAGTCCATGCAGGTCATGGGGTTGTGACCCAGTGTTCTCTTCAATTTACTCTTTTTGAAGAAATAAACCAGGTTATGCAGTCATATAGTTCTGTATAAAAGTGAAACTGTCAATATTTTTAAATGTGGCATAATGACCATAAAAATAAAAATGTTCTCATTAAAATTCAAAATATAGGTCTCAGTTGCTTTTGAAGCTAAGTGCATAATATGCTGTATTTTATAGTCACATATAATAATCTGCATACTTCACTGGAATATGTCAAACCATTTTGGAGATACAAGCCTTTATACACAGGAAGCAAAAAACAGCCCAAACTGTAGTTAGGTGCACAACCTTCTGCAAAATGGTCAGTAGTAAACAGGTCACTCTTCTAATTTATTCCCCTACCCTAATTCTGCTATAAAACAAAGGGCAAGGCAACTAACACTAATCTATTTAGCCAAAACTGTAAGACAAATATGCAGTATGATAAGTATGATAAATACAGTCCACTAATAGACTTTAACTTTCTTTCCTAAATATTAACTATGTATACTATATACACAGCCTCTAAACATGCCACTTGGTGATGGGAGGCAATACAGTTGGTGTTCTTCTTGAACTTGTGGAATGACTTGTATTATGAAGTGTTAAATATTCTTGGACCATCTATATGAAATTTTGACTACAGGATTTATGTAGTTGTGCAAGACTGGGGTTGATTAGAACATAAGCTACAATTTTTTCATTTATTAAACAATAAAAAATATTTTTAAAGTGCATTATACAACTGCAGGAAAATGTACCTCTTCCTTTCAGAAGTTCCCCAAGAGTTAAATGTATTCTTCACACTTAATTAGATTAAACTGTCTGATTCTTCTCATTTACTGGTAATTATTTAATAAAATAATAATACTAGGCTAACAGCCGTAACAGCCATTTTAAGCTTAGCTAATAAACTGAGGTCAGAATCAAATCTTGTACCCTGGGTCGATGAGGGGAACAGCTTAACCATTGTGGCCAACCCATCCATCCGAACATTAAACTTTTCATTCAAATATATGTATTTATTTTTATTTTTCATTTGTTGACATGGTTAGTCCCATCAGGCAAGTGACCTCTTTTTGGGGAGACATTAAGTAGTACTTATACTAACTACTAGGAGAAATTTGGTCAAATCATCATGATACTTCTGCTGTTCTTTTCAACAAATGCCGTAAGATCTTTTACAATCACCTGTGCTACCATCTCAAGCAAAATGGGACCTCCCTTAACATCTCATCCAGAGGATGACACACTCAGGAATGCCTCACCCACTAATGCTGCACTGCAGTATCAGCAATCCAGTCACCTGAAGTGGGCTTATGTTGCATTACTGTCACTGCTTGATTTATATTTATAGATGATTACATATTAATGAACCCAGGGACCTTTTTAAACCAAGCCATGCTTCCCAAGGTATGAATTACACCCTGTACTTTGCGTCTGTAAGGAAAACACCTTAACCATTATGCCAACTGTGAGCCCTCTCTCTGGGCCAGTCAAAAAAGAGCCTAAATCCTCACCTCTGACACTGGAAAGGGATGCTCACTTGGAATAAAAATAGATACACACAGTATTTCCACATGCAGCTCTCTGCACCAAACACAATTCCCCTTAAGATACTCAGTCCAAATTCTGGGTTTCTCTCTGTCTCTCTCCAGGTCCCAAGAAAGACTCCCCACTGGCACAGCTATAGAGTTGAGTCCTCAGCCAAGTGTCCAAGCAAAGTCCTCTGGCACCCTCTCTGTGAAACCATGCTTTATGTCCCTGCTCCAAGCAGCTGACACACACACTCTTTGAGATCTGATTTTTTCACACTCACGCATACACACACACACACACACACACACACACACACACACACACACACACACACACCTGGGAAACGATGGCACAGATTTACTAGCTATGCCCCTTCTGCCCAGACTATAAGGTAGTTACTACCACCAGACACTCCAAAGCCAGCTGCTCTAAGGCTCTTACAAGGGTACCCAATTATACTCAGTAAAATTAATACTAGTACAAATGGTACTGTTTGGCCAATGCAGTAAGGCATTCATGAGTGGTGACAGAGTGACCAGATAGATATAAGTAGTCTCAAAGGTTAAAATATTTTCTAAAGGACCAGCCACAATGAAAAGTATAAATATATTTAATAATAAATAATAAACGAACATGAAAATATAGAATATCTATTCACAATAAACACAGTTTCAGTCACAGGAAATATTAAAATAACACAGATGAATAGATTCACAAAGATACAGAAAAACAGTACTTAACTAATCTCACTATATTTTCCTAACTAATATAAAGAATTCCCTGGTCAGTTACTACAGCAAGGCAAGATGGAGTAGTTGAGGAATCCTTCTATGTCAGGTTTCAAAATCAGAGTGCTCTGAGACTTCAGTCTCATCTAGTATTTAAAAAAACACATAATTTCAGTGATAGATTACAGAATGACATCACATACATGTGGTCATTTGATGTTTTGGTTTCCATGGTACTCCCTTTACTAGCAACTGATCCAGAATCTCGCATATATGTGTCAATAATACACACACAGCTTTGCTAAAATCTGTTGCAACTTCTGGAAGTCATTAAACAATAAAACACTTCCACTCTTCCTACAGGAGCTAATAAACCATTCTCTGGCACACATGTCTCATCTCTGGCTGCAGTCAGAACTGTAAGATAAAATCTTTATGGCCTAAATTAAGTAATTTAATTTTTACTATTTTTCAAAGTTAGCTGGACTGAGATTAACCTATTCTCTTTCAGGATCCTCTGTTAACACGTATACATTTCCACAGTTACAACAGTACAGTCTGATATAAATGTAGATTTCTTTTCTGTCCAGCAGGACACATTGTTGATACATTTTTAATACAAGCAACTTTAAAAATATATTTTCAACACAAGCATCTGTACAAATCAGTCTGATATAGAAATGACGTATAATTCTTTACAAAATTTCAGCTAGCTATGCTGACATATGTTACATATCCACTGCCTTCCTTCTCTTGGCATAGCTGGCAATACCTCATATCATCATACCAACTACAGAATTATGGTTAGGCTGATTTTTCTGATGATATCTAACCATAACCAGGATATAACAGACAAAATTAAATACACTGACAATAACAAAGTAATAACACACACATCTTCAAAATGCTAGCCTTGAAACTAACCATCCTTGGATTTTCTCTGACAAAATTATTTGCTGTGTCTTTTGTAGTGTGGTATCTATCTCACTGCATTTAAATCTTAACCATAATAGTTTACTTCTAGAGACTGCTATAATCAGCTTCAAAGGATGTCTGTTCCTTTTATACAGGAAATAAGCGACTGTTGTGCCTTTCTTGTACTGATATATCCCCTTTCTGTAGTGTGATACTTAAAGCTGCCTGAAATTCTAAACTAATTGCATTACTTTTGTTACAAGGAGTTAAAAACTGCATTTAAAAGTTTCCCAAAAAAATCCTCAGAATGCTATAAATACATGAACATACAAGGGATTAATTGCCAGTCAATAACTGTAGCTTTCACTTGCAGAAACCATTTCCTACTAAACATAAAAATGATGTTACAGAATAAATTGTGATAAGTGACTCAGAGAAGAATACACTAATTTGAAGTAAAATTTATGTCTGAGGAATAGAATTCCTTGGTGATTACTGTTAGCGATGCATGCCATGGTGGTGCAGCAGTTAGCGTTGCTGCCTCACAGCAAGAGGTTCTCCGGTTCGATTCTCGGCTGGGGTGCCTTCTGTGCGGAGTCTGCATGTCCTCCCTGTGGTCGCTTGGGTTTCCTCCGGGTGCTCCGGTTTCCTCCCACATCTCAAAGACATGGTGTAGGTGGATTAGATACTCTAAATTGGCCCTAGGCATGAGTGTGTGCGTGCCATCTGTGGAAGGTTGGGCGCTGGGCTGGCATTTCAACACCGTAAAACGCCACTACCAATCATGAACGGGCAGCTGATCCACTAACCAGGAAAAGATGAAAGAAGAAGAAAGAAGATGCATGCATGTATGGGCTTTCCTTGGGTATTCCAGTTTCATCTCACTTTCCTAAAAGGCATAGTATTCTCTGGTTACACTAAGCTATCTGTACATGTCTACACAGCCATATAACTGTATTCTTTAAAAATGATATGCAAAGAATTAAAATTATCGCACTTTCTAAGGAGGCCAACCCCCTGGAATCCGCCATGTTATACTTTTGTTATAAAATAGTCTTACTTTGAGGATGGAGAACCACAAAAACAGGATAGAAATTTGGAGTTTTGTATGCAGCATGTTTGGCAGTGACACTGCAGGGGAGGCGTGGGGCTGCAGTCTGTCACATGCCTATTCAGGGGGCTTGCTTCTTACATAAGCAAGCAGCATTGTTGTGTGACTAGTACTTTTTGCCTATTTTATTGATTATGTTATTGTTTGAGTCACAGATGAGTTTCCTCTTCTTGGTTGATTGTTTTCAGCTGCTATCACACAATCACTTCTTTGGCAGCCCATAAGATTTGTTTCTTATAGTGCTACAGTACTATTACAAACAGGCAAACATTAATTACTGAATGCAATTACACTAAATTAGATTGAGATTTGTAGCTCTTTACTTCACTTGATCTTAGCCAAAAGGCCAATAAGCGATTTATCCTGGATTTTATTATCCTGCCATCTGTTTAATATAGAACCTGATATATAAAACTGTAGCATTAACTGCTGATAGAAAATACAGTATCCACACTGTCATAAACTCCTACTGACCCCTTGCGTGGCAATTTATTTATTACATTCTGAGGAAGTTGTCAGTGAACTTTTGAATGCAGAAGAACCAGTTCAGTGTAATGATGCCCTCTTTAAAGGGTCAACATGGTCTGAAGCTGAAGAAACACACTTTTTCTTTTATCTTATCTTGCTATTTCACACTTTTGTTGTATTGTCACAGCACTATAACTAGTTCCTACGTTTTTAATTTATTCTGCTTTAATGGTCTGATATGGGTGGTCGTATTTATATGAATTTATCAGCTAAGCTTTTTCCATTATAGTCCCTGTCACCATAAGATTGCATTTTTTTTAAAAAACTTTATCCTTCAGGCTGCTCTGTCCATTTCTTTAGACTGGGAGTACACAGAATTATTGCATATTTCGAACCTCTATAAAGGTAGGTCAGTTTTCCAGTACCTCTCTCTCTGGTTTGTCAATATTTTAACAGCAAAATTATCAGCCCTTTTAAATGCTAAGAAATAGCTAGCTGCAACACTATAATTCTGCAAAAGAATAGTAATATATTGCTCCAGTACTGACCACTCTACTAGCCAGCAGGGTCAAGTCTGCTGGTCTTCCAGCCATAGTCAGTAGGTCAAGTCTGCTGGATTTCCTGCCCTAGCTGCCCTGTCACACATGATTGGCACTACAGGGAAACATGGCTGTGAATGTCTATAGGCTCGGTAAGTTTATGGCCCTAATAAGAGGGCAAGTGCTCAGGGCTACAAAGATATGCTTTGTGGACTTCTGCCAGGTTCAAAATTTTAAATGTAAGAGCCAGTAAGACAAATTATGTGAGAGTTCATGGAATCCCATTTGAGTATGTACTGATAAAGAAGTATAATACAGAAATGTCACAAAAGGAGGCAAACAGCTAAGTAATCATTAATTTGTAGATGCCAGTGCAAGGTTTATTTTCAACCCTTTGGATGACAGTTGTTTTTAAGGTGTTGCTCTCCCTTAAAAAGAGTACAGTGCATGAATCAGTTTAGAAGATCCCACAGAAGTAAGATGTTTGCAGTAAAACATCCATTTTCTTGTTGCTTAATCATTTGTACAATAAATTGTTCAGTATGATACATCTAACTCACTGGTTCAAATTGTCATCTTTCCAAAATCTGGAGATGGACTTCATGAATATAATTATGCCTCTAGCAAGCCCCCTTCTTAATGCCCATGTGAGGTTTAAGAAATGTCAGGGAGATTCAGAGCAATTTTCCCAGACCCGTTCCTTCACTTACCTCTACCACGACTACCATGAGGGTATGCAAAGAAGGTATAGATCCTTAACTGACTAACAATGAAGTGAATCTCATCACTTTTTGTGCAACTTGTTTGTTATGCATCCAGCCAACTTCTGTACTAAATAAAAATACACATTCAAATAGATTAATAACTATGGAATATATTAAATCAGTATTTCTAGAAACATTTCCGATAAAATGGTATTAAAGTGCTTTTGCTTGGGTAGTTTTGTCCTCTGACTCACTATGGTGGGGGGAGGGGGGCTTTGCACCCACATTTCCAGAAGCTAAATATCCTAACTCCGTGGTCATACTGTCCCAGAGCTAAACAAAATACCTATTTTTTTTTTAGATAAATGACAGCATTCCCAATGTCTCAGAAGTAATGTGACCTCAGTGTTAGTATATTTAATTTTCAGATTATGGGGGTGCTGCATCAACAGTTGTGGATAAATTTAATGAAAAGGTAAACCATTAAAATGATTGAAAAAAATGACAATTTGGATCGTTCAGGCTGACTAGTCAAGAATCAATCAGCCAAGTGTGATTCAGAACTACATTTACCTTGTCCAAAGCACATTTGTGTGTATTATGACAGATGTAGATGTGATATTCTTAAATGTGGATGCTGCTGGTACAAGGTTTTGTGAAAAGAACTTATAAAACAGAGCACAGAACCTTTACTGAAAGGTATGATACTGCAAACAGCACTCCTGAAGTCCACATTAATAACAGCGAAAAGTGGTTTCCACTTCATGCTGCTGCCCTGTCCCATCCACGTTAATAACAGCAAAACGTGGTTTTCACCTCATCCTGCTGCCCTGTCCCATCAGCAGTTTATAGCAAGGGTCCTCAAAACCCTGACAGTAATCACTGTCTGCACCTCACTACACATTTAAATGCAGTTTAGTTTTGACTGTTGCATTCCCTTGAACCCAGAAGGCAGCAAAGTCATCTTAAGCATGTTTTATCCTTTATGTAATCAGTGCCCTTCAGCTGAAAATTATCACTTGGTGTGCTGTCATCCCCATGCCCCCTTACCCAATCTGATCATGCTCAGACCATCTGTCTCCGTTATAGTTTAAGTATACTGCTAACAGTTGCCTTTTACTCCCTTTTGTGATGTTTTGGTAATCAGAACTTACAATAATCTCTCCCCAGGGGTGTGTCAGCTTACTCCTCCACTCCTGTGGATCAGTGAAAGCTCCCCCCATGCCTACAGCTGCCCCTCCTTTATAATATCATCAGTCAAATTCAACTCTCATATCTTCAGCCTACATGTACTGCAGTTTTTCTAGCTGAGGTATACCATGCTACATATTTCAACATGCTGTCCTGATGGTAATAAGCTGCAGAGTGACTGTCTCTTAAGAACAGCACCTCCTCAGTATTGGATAGTAAGCACAGCTTGCCATTCACCTTTGAATACCTACCACAATGCTACCTACTGCTGTGGTCCAACTAGGCATCCTCAGTTAGGCCGACACAAAGTTAGACCATTAGACCTAGCCCTTTGTGAATCTAGACTTGGAAGTTTTAGCATGGAGCAGTCACAGATGAGATGAGTGCAGTATAGATCCATTCCAGTGATATACTAATCTAGAAATGCACATAAAAACAGGAACTATCAGGATGAAGTGAGCATTATATAAACTTATCACAGTGCAGACTCTCGTTGTAAAATTACCTTTACTGTTTTTAAACAGATAAAGAAAATTGTAGGGAAATGTCAGAGCATGGTACTAAACATTTATATGCCCACTGCTGTGGAAAGGCAGATCTACAGCTACCTCATTTCCAGAACATTCAGGCAAAGGCACTTCCTTTAAAAGATGCCAAGTAGAGGATGTAGCAGTCTTGATGCAATCCCCTCCTAGTAACACTCCATCTGGGAAATGCTTTCCACTTTATGCAAATGTTATCAATAAACATGTACTTACTGGCCTGATTTCTTATTACATTTTTACCTGTGTTGGAAGTTCGTGGAGAAGAATCTTGAAGTCAAATTCAATTAAGTTATCTGTTCTTTTCTGTATTGGAAAAGAATAAATTAACATGTAGAAAAATTAACAGCTTAAGCATTTTGTCAAAATAATGCACATGAAATAACATGCATAACTGAATTAAAGTGATATAATTTAACATTCATAAAGTTATACTTTGCAAGCATTAAATCAACATTTCATTTAATTTTTGTGTGCGTGTCCTCTCATTTTCATAACTCAATTCAGCTCAACTTTTGTTAATGTACATTTTGCAAAGCACTTTTACACTTTAAAAAGGATATCAGTAAAATGGGACCCTGATAACTAATACTAAATATTAAACTGCTATTTAAATACTAAAAGTGTCTGTTAAGATACTTCAGAATTATAAGTGTAAAATACTCTGACTACGTTTACATGGCAATGATCAAACTAATTTGCAAAGAAAGAAACAAACTTCAGCACCTCAGCAAATTTTACACCTCTGCCTAAGTTTATAATCCTTGTTCAAGTAAAAATCAGAGATAACGTTCAATGGATATAATCTAAATAGCTGTGATGTATGGCTTAGGATGTAGCATTATACAAGGTTTCAACTTTAGACCAAAGCTGTCCAACTGAAATGTCTAATGTAGGCATAAATGTGATTTAATACGTTAATATAATTATCATTTGTAAGATATTTGAATTATCAGTTGCTTAACTAAAACGTGCATTATGTATTATGTTATAAAATATATCCTACAGTATAACATACTGCTATTCTGTAGTACTATGGCTCGTATCCTGGCAGTAAATATTCAGCCAAACTAGAATGTAGGTTTTCCTTTACTTCCTGCTTGCATTGTGCTTATGCAGAAGCTTCTAGGCACTTGGCTATTTTACATTGATACTGTAGTTCTGCTGTTCTGGTGTGGAGTTTGGATTACTTTGTAACACTTCTGAACCATTTAAGCAGCTGCAATTTTCTGTCACAGTGTAGCACCCACATTATGGTAATGAAGTTTAAGAAGTTAATAACTTACAAGGATTTACAAGCAGCCCAGACCTGAAAGGAACGTCTTGAAATAATGGAATATTTTTTGTAAACGTTTAAACTGAAAATGAAGACAGAGTAACAACAGTACTTCTAAAGGGCTGTGAAGACAAAACATATATTCTAATGTCTAGTGGGACTCCTCAAAGATACAACATTGACAATGGGATTCAGAAAGAACACTTAAGTAAGCATAAACTGTGGCAGCCGAAAGTTGCAGTTTACGCAATTTCATAAAATGCAATTCCGAGGCAAGTTTAGATGCAATGAGGAAGACATCAATATTGGCAAATTTGGGTGTCTCTGAACTGTCTGCAATTACCACTAATGTTGACTGCACTTTTCAGTGGTAATTACCACTGCTGGCCCTTGCATAGTGTAGGCAGAGGCACCATCCAGTTCATTCTCACACACACAAACACGTTGCCACCTATTCATTTTTCTTCCAGACTATCCGGAAATCAAACAGATTTCTGTTAGTCTGGAAAACACCGTACAAACTCCAGTATTCTGTTTCAATAAACAGACCATCGAAGTTTAAGTCAGCAGATTCACTATGCTTTTGCTCAAAAAAAAAAATCACTACCAATATGCAATTGTGTGGCAAACCAGGAAACGAGGATGTTACTCCTCTTACCAGCCAAATACCGGCACTCAGTGTAAAAACAAATAAAAGAAAACACTGAAGGCAGCAGAGAACGAACTCGTAAGAAAATTAGCATAAAAACTTTTTAATCAATGCTTTCGTCAGGTAGACTTCATCAGAAATACAAACATAACCTGAACTTTTACATATATACTCTGCTTACTAAAAATTTAATTGCGCAATAAAAACTAATTAACCAATGAACAGTTAACAATGAACAATTAAAAGTTCTATCAATTAAAGCAACTTAACCCTCTCAATTAAAATATATGCAAGTCAAATGACCAGTTTGCTTTCGGCCAAAAAACACTTTATATTTACCATATCATTCAAACCTGGAGGGCAATATGTCCCCAACTTCAACCGCCATAATGTTTCTTTTCTTACCACTCTATTTTTCAAATTCTCAGCCCTTAAATCTTTTTCCACATGGTTTAAAATAGCAAAAGTACATTTTTTATATAAAGTACAATTAACAGAATATCTATATAAAGCATTGTTGTCATCTTTAGTTACAAATCCAAAAACAAATGAAACGAGTCCAAACTAGCCGTAATCTGTTATTATAAAATGTAAGTGCTTTCAGGTTAAAAAAAACCCTTCATCAAACAAACTTCACATAACCATGACAGTCTTTAAATATTAAAACATTTCTAAAAGCAACCAATTACTTTCTGTACTTGAACTTTTATGTGAAAGTTCAGGTTATGTTTATATTTCTGATGAAGCCTACCTGACAAAAGCGTTGATTAAAAAGCTTTTAAGCTAATTTTCTTGTGTGTTCGTTCTTTGCTGCTTTCAGTGATGTTCATCGTGTTTCACTGTTGCAGTCATTACAATTGGGTTATCCTGCTGGCAGGCTACCCGCAGTCGGCCTGAATTCCAAAGTGTAGGTCCAGCGTCGGTTGCTGTCACCTCCTCCCTGACGTCAGTGCGCCAGGGGTATGAAAGATGCAGCTGACAGCATTTTCTTCAGTCTTTCTTGCCGCGAGGTGCCTGAAGTAAAAGCAGTTTACAAGTGCCGGTCGGCCGACTCCTGTGATTTTCATGTTAGAATTTCAGATCTGAAGTCTTCATTAAAAGCTAAGTACCCCATTGGGGAAACTTTTTTCTTGCTCCAGTCCGATGTCAGAAATAGTTAATAATTGTATTTCTTGTGGGAAGCAAATACCTCATAAGGACTTTCATTCCTACTGTATTCCTTGCCTAGGCCCTGACCACGACGATACTAATTGTAGGTTCTGTGCTAGATTTATCCAATGCACTATTAAGTGTTGGTACGACTTTGCATTTCACTATTTTGGCAGAAGATTTAATTACACAATGTCGTCGGATAGCCATCCAACTACCGCAATTCACAAGAAATGCAAGGAAAAAGAAAAGGACAAGCATCCGAAGTCCAAAACTGATGAGGCTTCTTCTAAGCCAGTTGCCAGTTCACAGGTTCTCAGTGAGGCACTTTCGCAGCCCCTGACGCCCGCTACCTTAGAGCCACAGGCCGCTACCAACTCCCACGTGGAGCCGACTAGGCCGCTGGAAACTCAAGGTATTGGAACCTCGGAAACTATTCCCTCAGATGGGTCTGGAGCTGTTGAGCAGGCATCGGCTTCTGAGGGTGTTTTCAGGCCAACACAATTATATGTAAAAACAACTTCAGCTTCAAAGGCAAAGACTAAAGCACCTTTAAAGACAAAGAAACAAGTACAGCAGCCCCATGGACAGGCCTCCATGCCTAAAAAACAGATGCTCAAAATAGCCAAAGACCTAATTGCTTTGATCAGGGGTTCCCATCCCCCTCCTGATAAGAGGCCTAGGCAAGAGACGGAATATGAATCTTCAGAACAGGTTTCCATTTCATCTGATTCCTCTTCTGATCAGGAATACTCTCTTCCTCCCTATGAGGATTCTGATGCTGAAGAATCTATCCCTTCAGCCTCTCTCCTGAGGATTATTCTTTTGGGGAAACTCTGCATACCATGAGGGAGCATTTTCACTGGGAGAGCCAAGATTATTCAGAAACTAAGAAAAGGCTCAGAGACTTCCTTTTACTGCCTCAGCACAGGCCCCTTGCTATTCCTCCTGTGTTAGACATTGTAGATGATGTTTTTTCAGAGTCCAGTCTGACTCCTGACTCCTTGCATCCAGCTCCTGTTAAGCCAGACAGATACTACAGGGTTCCTGATTCACATAAATTTCTTTCTAAAAACCCTGCTGCTGACCCAGAAACTATCTCTCAGGGTCCCAAAGGGGTCAAGGCTTCCACTGCAAAAAACCCTACCCCCTCTGACAGGGATTATAGGGCACTGGACAGATGGGGAAAAAAGATTTACACTTCTGCTACCTTGGCTATAAGGGCTTTAAATTGTCAGTTTCATATGCTTAAATATCAGCAATATATTATGTCACTGCTTAAACAGAAAATGTTGATAAATTCTGAATGTGCAGAAAACAAAGAAATGCAGGATTTATTGCACGCAGCTGAACAAGTTGGAAAGCATACTTTGCAATGTGGTTTTGATTCTCCGGAGGCCTCCTGCAGGGCCGCTGTCACGAGTTCTGTCATCAGGAGGCATGCTTGGTTAAAGGAACAGAATCTGCCTGATCATGTTAAAGCAAAATTATTAGATGGTCCATTACAGCATGATACCTTGTTTGGTGTTAAAGCAGAGGAGGTGTTGAAGAAAATGGAGGACAAAGCAAAATCTATGCAAACAGTCAAGGATTTCTTACAGGTACACCCTCCAAGATTTAGCAGACACTGGCCTACAAAGAATTGGTCCTTTCCAGTGTCAGACAGGCCACAAAGGGGCAGATACAGATGCCCTACAGGCAGGTCTCAGCCCTAAAGGCCCATACAGGTCTAAACAAGGGGTGCTTCTACCTCCAAAAGCAGAGAAGACAAATCACAGCCATACAGGAAACAGTCCCAATGACTTCCCCCTGCCTGCACCAAGCACTTATCTTTTGGCAGCACCTTTAGGGGGAAAACTAGCACTTTTTCATCAAAATTGGCACATAATAACCCAGGACAAATGGGTCTTGAACATAGCGTCACAAGGCTACAAGTTTCGCTTTCATACCCTGCCAAGGGCACACGGTTTGCCAGACCTGCCAAAAAATCAATAGGCAGAGGCACAAAAGCAAATTTCATCCCTCATGGACATGAGGGCCATTCAGCAAGTACCAGAGCAAGAGCAGGGACAAGGATTTTACTCAAGACTGTTCTTGGTGCCCAGAAAGGACAAAGCCTGGAGACCAATACTGGACCTATCTATTCTAAACACATATCTGGATATTCCAAAATTCAAAATGTTGACTCTGCAGCAGCTTCTGCCCATGCTGGGCAAGAAGACTTGGCTTGTGACTTTAGACGTAAAAGAGGCATACCTGCATGTCCCAATCAGACAATCATGCAGAAGATACCTCATATTCATAGCTGGCTCAATGCACTACCAATTCTCTGCACTGCCCTTTGGCTTATCTACTGCACCCAGGGTCTTCACAAAATGTCTGGCTCCAGTAATTACATTTTGCAGACAAAGAGGAATACAAATATATCCTTACTTGGACGACTGCCTCATTCAAGCAGAGAACAAGGACATTCTACTACAGCATCTGGCGTTGGTAAAAAGATTACTAGCATGCCTAGGGTATACGGTAAATGAAAGGAAATCAAAACTTGTACCCTCTCAAGAGATAATATTCCTGGGTGCAAGCTTAAATACAACTGCCCAGATGGCTTATCTCACGTCAGACACACAAAGGCAACTGACTACTTATTTCAAACTATTGGCAACAAAGGCCCAGTTATCTGCAAGAAAAATTCTGCAGGCTTTGGGCTTCATGTCATCCTGCATTCTGCTAATTCCATATGCAAGACTGCATATGAGGAAACTTCAATGGTATCTAAAAAGTGTTTGCACTCAACATTGTCACAGCCTGGAAACAATAATTACCCTCATTCCCTGCCTGCAACAGGAGTTTCGATGGTGGGCAAAGGCCTGTCATCACAACAAGCGACAGCCCTTCACTTTACCAACAGCCAGGCAAACATTAACAACAGATGCATCAGATTATGCCTGGGAGGCCCACATGGCAGGAAGATGTATTCAGGGCACATGGTCCACAAGCCAAATGCATCTACATATCAATCAAAAAGAGATGCTGTCTGTTCAGAATGCCCTGACAGCCTTCAAAGACCAACTTCATCCGGGACAACTACTGATAAAAACGGACAATACCACAGTCATGTGTTACATAAACAAGCAGGGAGGCACTCATTCCTATCCCCTTTGCAGACTAGCCATGACTTTGTGGGACACAGCATTGACTTAACAAGTACATCTGCAGACACAAGTCCTGCCAGGAAAGATAAATACTCTAGCAGATGAACTAAGCAGAAATCTCATGGATCCCCACAAGTGGAAATTGAATCCGCAAATATTCAGCATAATAACAAGGAAATGGGGATGCCCAGACATAGGTCTATTTGCCTCCCCTCACAACTGCCAACTACAGAGACTCTGCACAAGGACTTATTACAAGCAAGCATGGAAAGTGGATGCTCTGTCTTTCAGCTTGAAAAACTTAACAGTATATGCCTTTCCTCCACCACCCCTCCTCCCCAAAGTACTCCTAAAGGTCAGACAAGAGAGCCAAAAATTATACTGATTGCCCCAGACAGGACCCGCCAGCACTGGTACCTAATCCTAAGGAACCTGTCTCAATGCCCAGCCTGGACATTACCTCAAATTCCTCACTTACTGTCCCAACAAAACAGCCAGATCCTGCACAGCCAACTCAAGACCTTAAATCTGGCAGCATGGCGGATAATGTAGCCATTCAAAACACCCCTCTTTCTAAAGTGGTGATGGATGTTATTTTGGAGGCCAGGAGGCCTAGTACCAGAAAATCTTATGCTGAAAAATGGAAGAGATTCTGTGCTTGGAACCAGGCACAAAGAATTGACACGATTGTACCAAATATTCCTCAGATTTTGCAATACTTAACTGAGATGCTGGACAAAGGCCTATCCTTTTCATCAATTAAGATTTATGCCTCTGTCATTTCGGCTCATTACAATACAGAGCCACCTGTTTTTTCTCATCCTTTACTAAGGCAGTAACTCAGAGCAGCCAAAAACTTAAGGTCTCCAAGGAGATCACCGATACCTGCATGAGACCTCAATTATGTCTTGGAAAAACTCACCCTGCCTCTGAACCAGCCACTACAGCAATAACCTCTGCAAGACGAGTCTCAGAGCTACAGGCACTTATGGCTGTGGAACCTTTTATCCTTTTCCATCCAGATAGGGTTTCTCTGAGGACAAACCCGACTTTTATGCCTAAGGTAGTGTCCAGTGTGGCCCTTAACCAAACTATTCACTTACCTACCTTTTATCCAAACCCACAGAATAAGGGTGAGAGACTTCTGCATTCTTTGGACATACACAGATAGCTGCGCTTCTACCGGGACAGAACCAAAGCTTTCAGAAAAACTGAGCAATTACTAGTGGCATATGCTGCAAGATTACAAGGAAAGGCTATATCAAAGCAGACTATTTCAAAGTGGATAGGCCACTGCATTCGTTTCTGCTATTCACAACATGGCAAATCAGTGCCTAAGGCCATTAAGCCACATTCAACCAGAGCAGTAGCCACTTCAGCAGCCTTCCTCAGAGGAGTACCAACCAAAGACATTTTAGAGGCTGCAACCTGGAGCTAAGTGCACACTTTTACAAAGCACTACCACTTACCTCTCTACTCTAAATCCAGGGCAGGCTTTGCCACTGCAGTTCTGCAGGGCCTCATAGCCGCTCCTAATCCTATTTAGCTCCAGCCTCCCAACCTTAGCTTTGGGATTCAACCCAATTGTAATGACTGCAACAGTGAAACATGATGAACATAGTACAGTTGTGTACCTGCCATAAATGTAGATGTTAGAGTGTATTCACTGTTGCAGTCCAGGTTACCCACCCACCATCCCCCTTATCTTTGCTGGAACTTATCTGTACTTCTCTATTCTATACAACCTATGTGGTGTATTTGCTGGTAGAGGAAAGAATAATTTACTTTGGTGCGTGTATGCTTTATTGATATGTATTTTTAGCCTACCCTTTTGGGGGCACCTGACATCTGGGGCAAGAAAAACTGAAGAAAATGGCGTCGGCTGCATCTTTTATACCCCTGGTGCACTGACGTCAGGGAGGAGGTGACAGCAACCGATGCCAGACCTAGACTTTGGAATTCAGGCCGACTGCGGGTAGCCTGCCAGCAGGATAACCCAATTGTAATGACTGCAACAGTGAATTCACTCGAACATCTACATTTATGGTAGGTACACAACTGTACTTTTTCTTTTATCTGGATGTTACTTCTCTTTCTGACATACCTATGATGTCAATAAATAGGTGCAAAATGAGCAGGGTGAGGGGAGGAGATAGGTAGAGTTATTGGCAGGTGCTAGGGGTGTGGTTTTGGTCCGGTTTTAGCTATAATGAAAGATGGCAACCCTGACAAACACTCATGCACACACAAAACAGAGACCATTCATACCCTTGAATAAAGGCCCGCACACTAACCACCCCACAACATCTCTGCTTCAACATACCTAGCCTTACCTGTAACATGGTCTCTCCACCGATTATAATATGGGATCGTAGCATTTTGGGCTTGTTCATTTAATACCACAGGCCAGCTAATTTAAATAGCCAAGTGATTCAGCGAATCACTTGGCTGCATAGCTCCCTTCATACAGGCATTTCCGGGAGACAGCACATGGCTAATAAACATCAGTCACTCCCCTGGAATGCTTTATTATAAGCCTTTGAATATGGACACAAGAAAGGGAACTAAAATATCTGATAGGGTAGGTACTTTCCCATGCAAGGCACGTAATGTCTGTGGTACATGTGTAGGTACATTAAAAAAGAGAACTATTTTGTACATCCTGATACTGGACATGTGTGAGTTTAATTTGTATGCTGACTGCAGTACTGAGGACATTGTTTATTTAGCAGTCTGTGCGATATGTCAGGAACTCAAGAGATAAGGACAGCCTTGAATTTTGGATACAGATCCTTAATGAGAATAACAATAACCATACAGAATAGTATATTCCTTAAGTGGTAGAAAGTATTTTAAGAGCTAAACCAACACAGGAATGGAGAAAGGAGAGTCTGGCAAAAGGAATAACTGCAATTAGGGGAACAAATAATAGGCAAGAGAGGCTGGAATTTACTAGGGGAACCAAAGTGTTGGGAGCATATAATTAGAGAGGGAAGGGTAACAGAATGGGAAGAGGTGAAGAATTCATTTGGACTGCAGGCTCAAGATTGCCTTCCCTATCAAGGATCGATATGAGTATAGGCAAAGAGAAAGGAATAGGGGAATCCTAAGTGAAAGACCAGCACTGGTAGAGTTTTTAGTAGAATCTAGAACAGAAGCTGCTGTTAAAAAGATATAATTAGTAGGGACTTATAAATACTGCATGACAACTATAGGAAGCAATCAGAGGCGGTTAGAAAGGATTGGGAAGAGAGACTGGATAATCAATTGACAAAGAAACAATGGAAGGATATGTGTATTGCTCCTAAATATGAAGTCTAGAAGATTTGGGATCTTTGCCTGGAAGTGTTTGCATAGGTATTTATATATGCCAAGCAGACTCAAAATAATTTTTCTTCAGCTAGATTGCAAATGTTGGGGAAGAAAGAGGTAACTGGCAACATATTTGTGGGAGTGTAATGAGTAGGCAGACTTTAAAAATTCCTTGCAGACTACTCTGTCAGAATACTGGGTGAGCAATTTGGTGTAACTAATGAAATGATTTTTATGAGCTGTGATACAGAATCAGAATTGCCTAGACATAGCAAAGCCTTGCTGAGTTTAATTCTGGTGGATGCCAAAATAGCAGTTACTAGAAAATGGAAATCAATGTCTATACCAACTGTACTAGTAGTAGTGAATATAGTAACAGAGAGAAAAGAAACTGGAAGTGGGATCTTTAGAAAAGTGTAGGAGCAAATTACATAGATAAAAATGGGAACTGTGGAAACAATACATGCAGAATAATGTTCAGGAGAAGGAATGACGTTTAAGAGAGGGCAGGAATTGAATGAGCTATGTAATGTATGACTGACAATGACTGTATAGAAGATTATGTGTGATGTATAATGTTTGCATCTTAAAATACATCAATATGGGTTATTTTCATTTATATAAATGCATGATTGCCAATGTCATAAGTATTCGATAAAGATGTTTCTTGTTAAAAAACATATTTATTTGTTTCCTTATCACTGCACACTACACTTCTCACTACAGTGGATATAGAAAGTGTACACACCCCTGTTAAAATGCCAAGTTTTTGTGATATAAAAAAATGAGACCACAATAAAATTTCAAAGCCTTTCCCACCTTTAATGTGACCTATAACCTGTACAATTCAATTGAAAAAAAATCTGTTAAGGGAAAAAATGTAAAAACTAAAAAACGTACAATAAGCTGGTTGCATAAGTGCGCACACCCTTAAACTAATACTTTTTTGAAGCACCTTTTGCTTTAATTACAGCATTCAGTCTTCTTGGGTACACACCTGCCATCAAATAAAGAGACTCTGATTAACCCCAAATAAAGTTCAGCTGTCCTAGTAGGATTTTCCTGACATTTACTCAGTTGGCTGCTACAGCAAAAGTCATGGTTCACAGAGAGCTTACAAAGCATCAAAGGGATCTCATTGCTGAAAGGTATCAGTCAGTAGAAGGGTACAAAAAAACTTCCACAGCATTGCATATACCATAAAACACAGTGAAAACAGTCATCAAAAAGTGGAGAAAATATGGGACAACAGTGATGTTGCAAAGAACTGGACGTCCCTCCAAAACTGATACAAGACAAAACGAAAACTGGTCAGGGAGGCTGCCAAGAGACTTACAGCAACACTGACGGAGCTGCAGGAATTTCTGGCAAGTACTGGTTGTGTACTACATGTGACAATAATCTCCCGTATTCTCCATATGTCTGAACTATGGGGTAGGGTTGCAAGACAAAAGCCTTTTCTTACACAGAAAAACATCCAGGCCCAGTTAAAATTTGCAAAACAATACATCAAGTCTCCCAAAAGCATGTGGGAAAATGTGTTATGGTCTGATGAAACCAAGGTTGAACCTTTTGGCCACAACTCCAAAATGTACATTTGGCGCAAAAACAACACTTTTGCATCCCCAAAAGAATACCATTCCCATGGTGAAGCATGGTGGTGGCAGTATCTTGCTTTGGGGTTGCTTTTGTCAGCTGCAACTGGGGCTTTCGTCAATGTGGAAGGAAAGTTTCAAATACCGGTCACTTTCGGCCCAAAACCTTCAGGCATCTTCTAGAAAACTGAAGATGAAGAGGAATTTCACCTTTCAACATGACAATGACCACAAGCAAGCATCCAAATTAACAAAGGAATGGCTTTACCAGAAGAAAATTAAAGTTTTGGAATGGCCCAGCCAGAGCCCAGACCTAAATCCAATAGACAATCTGTGGGTTGACCTGAAGAGGGCTGTGCACAAGAGATGCCTTTGCAATCTGACAGATTTGGAGTGCTTTTGCAAGGAAGAGTGGGTAAATATTGCCAAGTCAAGATGTGCCAAGTTAATAGACTCCTACCCAAGAAGACTGAATGCTGTAGTTAAATCGAAAAATTCTTCAGCAAAGTATTAGTTTAAGGGTGTGCACACTGATGAAACCAGCTCATTGTATGATTTTTATTTTTTTATAATTTTTCCCCTAACAGATTTATTTGTTTTTCAATTGAATTGTACAGGTTGTAGGTCACATTAAAGGTGGGAAAAGTTTTGAAATGATTTATTGTGGTCTCATTTTTTTTATATCACAAAAACCTGGCATTTTAACATATAGTGTGTGTGTAATATAAAACCTATATCTACAAGGACCACTGTGGGCAATGGTGAATGCTTTGATGTCACCTTTCAGTTCTGTATGACATACAATTGACAGTGTGCCAAGCATGCTTGCATGACTGCCACGTGCATCCAAATAAGCCTGCACATATCAATGTGTATAAAGCTCTCTGCACTCCAGTGTTCAGCAGGCATGCATCATATTCAGATTTTTCCTTCAAGCAACTTACAAGCATAATACAACAATTTATTATAAAATAAGTGAGGCAAGCAGCATGTATTTCTGCCAATTTCAACAACTGCTGCTGTTCAAATGTATCTTTATGGCTAGCTAAAGAAATGTAACAAAAGCAGTGAATCACAGGTGGCATGAGTGCCATGAACCTTACAGATTTCCTGCTCCCCATCCGTGACGTATTACAGTTTAATTAACAGAAATCATGACGACCCAAAATTCCACAACCTGCACTTTTTAAAAATAAAAAAAGTCTACATAAGTATAATTCCATATTTTCTCAAAATAAGTTTGACAGGTAGTATAACAAAGCAAAGCAAAAAAAAAAAAAAAAAAACCTGAAAACTCACTTAAGTATCTAAGCATTTTCAACTTTCAGTATTTCTCATTGCTTCCATTGTAAGTGAGTGGGACTGCGGCCCGACAACACAGAGAGGGCATGGATTATTTGTGCCATCACAGTGCAGAAGAATCGCTTTTCTATTTAGAAATTAGGATTACTTAATTTCTCTTTTACTAACATACATACTACTTGATATCCTATTGCATGGATGAATTCTCTACAGACTAGCTCATTAAAGCTCTTTGAATACTTACAGGTACTGCCATATTCCTCTACCCTCCTCTATTACCCAAGTCCAAATACAAGCCACTTATGTAGCAATGCAAGCAGCAACAGACAAGCCGAAAATTATATTGAAATGCATCTCCGTAATACACATCTTCCATTTAAAAAACAAATCCAAACAGTTTCTTGGGCATTTTATTTTATTTATTTATTTTACATTTGTTAACCGGGTTAGTCTGGCTGAGCTTTTGGCTCATTTTCAGCAGAGACCCGGGGAGAAAAACTCCTCAGGACTAGAAAACAATTTATTAAATTTTAGTAACATAGTAGTAACAATCAGCTATAGGATCTTACAACCAGAGACCTGGAGAGAAAATAAAGCTCCTCAGGAAATTCAATTATACAGAGTATTAACAACTGGTAGACAAGTATGTGAGTTGTTACAAACAAGGTTTTAAACAATTAGCAGAAGAAAATGTGACTAGTTACAATATTATTTAAGCTGCTTAGAGCAAAATGAGTTAATAGTTAGGCAGATGCTTATTTAAAGTGGGTAGGATCTAGTTGTATAGGAGTTTGGAAACAAAAGGAAAGTAAGAATGGCTAGTAGGAGATGTAGGGGAGGTAGAGTATAGAAAACAGACTAGACAGGTAGGTTGTTTTGAGACTGTAAGAATTAAGAGTGGTTGGAGATAGAGGAAGGGAAGAGGTAGAAGAGGCAGGGGAATAGTGTTAGAGATACATTGAGTGAGGTGGTGAAATAGGTTAAAGGATGGTGGTTTCAGGCTGGTTGGCTACAGTGGTAAGACCACTTTGTTTTTAGGTATTTCCTTGTGGTTAATTTGAAACTTTTGCTATGCTAGAGGGATTTTATTTCCAAGGGGAGTTCGTTCCAGGATGTAGCTGGGTTATAGTTATAGAGAAGGGAGCCTATTTTGGTTTTGGGTTTGTAGATGTTTAATAATTCTTGATTTGAGCTGCATAGCGTCCTAGCAGGGGAATATTTGGATATGATAGTGGAGAGGCTGGGGCAGAAGGAGGGTAGATAGATGATAGAGTGGATGATTTGTAGTTGGTATAGTTGGAGCAGCTGAAGGAATTCTACCCTGTCTAGTTGCTGTAGTGCTAAGCAGTGGTGTGACTTGTAGGTTTAGTTAGCTGCAAATCTGGCAATCTTATTATAGGTAGTTTTAAGCTTGGAAATAAGTGTAGAATTTAGGTTTGTGAATATGTGCAGCTGTACAAGAGTGTTGGGAGTAATAAAGCCTGGGAGAGAGTTATTCGGGCAGTGTTAAGTATTTCTTGCTACGGAAAAGGTGTCCAAGTTTCTGATAAGTTCTTTTTACCGAGTTAGTAATATGGAGATCAAACTTAAGCTGATCATCTATTGTAACACCTAGCAATTTAGTACTAGATTCAGCTGAGATGATAGTGTTGTTGCAGGATAAGATGGTAAATGTACTTTTGAGTGTGGTGATGTTTTTAAGGAGGAAGAGTAGGAGCTTAGTTTTTTTTTTGGATTAAGTATTAGTTTATTATCACTAAGCCAAGTCTCAATGGTGTGGAAGGATGCCTGGATAGTTGAGTGGAGGTCAGTTGGGTTGTCAATAATGGTTATAACAGTTGAGTTATCAGCATATTGCACAAGAGATGACTGGGGACAAGAGGAGTAGAGCAAGTTGGTGAAAATATTAAAGAGTAGTGGTCGAAGTATGGACCCTTGGGGGACTCCCATTTGTACAGTGAGAGGAGAGGATAGTGCAGAGAGACATTTAACTGATTGCTGGCGGGTAGAAAGATGGCTGGAGAACCAGGAGATAGCAGGGGGAGATAAATGTAAGTTAGTGAGTTTATCTAGAAGGAGTGGGTGAGAGACAGTGTCAAAGGCTTTAGAAAGTTCAAGGAATAGACATGAGACAAGTTTATTGTTATCACGAGCTAGGGAGACTATGTTGATGAATGATATGAGTGTAGTAGTTGTACTATGCTTGGGACAGAAACTATGCTGTGTGGGTGTAAGAAGGTTTTCCTGGTGAAGGTAATTCATTACTTGATAGTGAATGCATTTTTCATGGATTTTTGAGAGTGGAGAGAGTATGGCAATTGGTCTGAAGTTGGATATGTCTGAGGAGCTGCCCCCTTTGTGAATGGGTAGAGTAAAGAAATTCTTCCATACAGTGGGGACATACGATTCAGAAATGGATCGATTAAGATGGATACACAATAGGCAAGAGGTTCAGAGGCAATCTGCAGGAAGTAAGAGGATAGCTTGTCAACAGATGGGGAGCAAGGTTTAAGTTTAGAGAGTAATGACTTTACATAGTTAGTTGATACTGCTTTTAGAGAGAAGGAGTTAGGAGGGTTTGGAAGAGGTATAGAGTTTGTGTGGGTGCTAGTGTTGTTTCTGGGGGGGGGTTAATTTATTATGTAGGTTATTGAGTTTATAAAATGATTGTTAAATTTGTTGGCTATGTCTTCAGGTGTTGCATTGGAACACGGGTTAGGAGAGGAAGGGTTTCTTGGATGAAGAGTCTATTTAATAGAGCTCAATAATTTCTTTGGGTCTGATTTAAGAGTAGAGGGAGATTGGCATAGAAGTTTATTTTGTCATAATGGATGAGAGTTCTTTATATTTATGAAGAAGAGAAGGGGTCCTAGTTTTAGACCACATTTTCCAAATCCTATTCCAGTCTTTCAAGAGAGTTCTGGTAGATTTAGTGAGCCAGGGAGCAGTATTAGATTTGATTCTAATTGTGCAAAGAGGAGCAAGGGAGTTAAGAATGTTTAGGAATGTAGTGTTGAAGGAGTGGACAGCTTCATCTAAAGGAAGAGTGGTGAGGTAAGACCAGTTAATTTTGGAGAGTTGGTGAATAAAGTAGTGAGGACAGAAATGAGAAAGTGAGCGGGTGGTAATAAATTTGTTAGGTTTGGTAAGGTGGGGAGTACGTCTGGTAACTGTTATAGGGCAGTGGTTGCTGAGGGCATCTGGAAGGGTTTGGGAGTTATGATAGTTTTGAGGGTGGGAGACCAATATCCAGTCAAGAAGAGAGCTAGGTAGGTGCGATTTATTAATGTTGGTTGGGATTGTGATTAGCTGCTCAAACCCATGTAGGTATATACAGGAAGTAGTGTTGGGAGTTTGTATTGTAAGCCAATCAATATTTATATCTCCCAGTATAATTATTTAATTGTGGATGGTATGTGAGAGGTGAGATAGGATGTTCTCAAGTATGTTAATAGTATCACCAGGGGGGATATAGATTTGAACGGGAAGAAGAAAGGAAACAGACTCATCGTCATCACCTCAGACACGAGCCAATCGTTTAGCCCGAAATCACACAGCAGCCTTGTCACAGTTTTTTTTGGACATGCAGTCAAGGTGTCAGTTCAGTCACACTCTAGCACACAGACCTACACTGTAGGGTGGTTATGAGCCCTGCCACAATCGTTCATCCACACCACACAACTGCATGCACAATCACAACTATGGCCAGTGTGTAGTATCCCATCCACCCGCTGCATGCCCCTGGAATATAGTAGGTACCTTTAGCACCCTGAGGAAACCCATACAGACACAAGGATGATGTTCTGACTCTGCACCTCAGTCACCCCTACCCCCAGATCAAACCAGGGAACCTCCCACTGTGAGGTGTCAACACTGTGCCACACACACATCTATCATTGCTCATTGGTACCCAAAGTAGGCATAAAATTATAAAAGACACTCCATGACTGATTACAGTTATGAAGGAACATTCAGTAAAGCTGCCTCCAACAAAGCTTGCTGACTGTTGCTCTGGGTAACTATTACTGATACATAACACTGCCACACCAATCGAAATCTCCAGTTCCTGCCATGCAGAACCAGAAGACTTGCATCTCCAGTTGGTATGCTAACCCATTACCTTTCAAGCATGAAGTCAGCACAATAGTGACAAAAATCTGGCTGAATGCACAGAATTACTTCCCACAGTCTGAACCAGGGTTGCCAGATTTCTGACTGGCCAGTTAGGGACAAAAAAAAAAGGTCTTTCATGCTAAGTGAAGACCAAAAAAAAAGGTCTGTTTTTAAACACGGAGCTTACTTGTGTTTAATGCGGAACATCAGGCAGTTCCGCATTAAACACAAGTAGCTCCGTGTTTAGCAATTTTTGATTGGCCCATATGCCGGTATATGAGCCAAACAAAAAATCGCAAAATGGAGCTACTTGTGTTTAATACGGAACTGCCTGATGTTCTGCATTAAACAGAAGTAGCTCCATGTTTAGCGATTTTTGATTGGCCCGTATGCCAGTATACGGGCCAATCAAAAAAAATACGGAGGCTGTTTCACCGGGATTTAAACCGGCAGTGTGGGACTCGGGATTGGGCTGCTGATCCCATGACAATCCCGCACAAATAGGGACGTCTGGCAACCCTGGTCTGAACATATAAAATAGATAGCACTTATGTTCCTCCTTTATCCATTCGAAAAGAAACCGAAATTTGCAAACAAAAATCTCTGCTGAGGTGGGGAAAGCTATGTAGATACCAAATGAATATCCCCAAAAGCAAGAAAAGAAATCATACAGGAGAAAAGGTCCTGCAAAATAAACTGTAAATGACCAACAAATTTTGCAATTGAAAATTAGTCCAGAATGTCCTATTTCATGAGATATTTTTCACTCATGAAGCCTTCTGGACAATTGGTAAAGTTTCTTCACCCACCAAGCACTGTTGTCAGTATCCATTACAACTGTTAACTACCTACAGATCAGAAACACTTCAAATGGAACATAGCACTGATCAAGGCAGTTTCAAAACTAACACACACACCTCAAGAACATTACTAGACACCAAGGGTTACCCACACAATAACCGACTACCAAAGCATGTAGAATATACAGAGAATGTAGATTAAAAGCACATAAAACAGAAAAAGCTGTTAAGCTGCAAGTGTGTCAACTTGAAACAATGATAAATTAACCCAGATGCACAGAACTGGAACTCAGGTGTGTGTGTGTGTGTGTGTGTGTGTGTAGTAAGTGGACTACATCTCAGCTCAAGAATGCATACAAAGGTGCAGCAACTAATAACCTAAACAATTCTTGATTTAAAAATAGGCCAAAAAGTTAAGGCGAGATTATGGTATAACAGAATAGCAACCCACAAGCTCGGTATCTAAGAAACCACTCTTCCAACAATCAGCAAATGCCTCTACTAGGTTTACCCACCATGTACATTTAAATCACAACTGGGACAAAGTCACACCCTAAAAACACAACAGTAGCACGGGGCAAGCATAATTATGCCTGATCCTACAAGTGGCATGTTACCATCCCCAACAAGCAACAGGGTACATAACTATATCACAGACAAAAATCTGTTGTGTTCTAACTTGTGTTATTGAACCCTTGAGACTGGGTTACACAGTCATTCAAAATATTAGGAGCATTTACTATTACTAATCAGCAAACACAACTGGTACAGGAAAACAAAACGTAGTCAGCATTCGCACAAAACAGTTAGGGTGGGAGCAGATGTTAATGCATTTCAAGGGAATATGGAAATCACCTTGCCTGTTGGTACATACCTATTAAAAAAAAAAAAACTTACTTTATATGCTAAGGAAAACACTTATTTCAGAGATCCCAGGAATGTACATGAAAATAATTTCATGCACTGTATTTGAGCCAACCTGTAGCACAACCTGATTCAACTCAGAAATAAAGGAACCCCTGCTCTTATCTTACAACCTGCAAAGATTTTACACCTTATTCAGACCCATAGTTATCCCTTCCTAGCAAAATGGCAAAGACTCTTTTCTTCCCCAACTATCCCATGCAGCAAATCAATTTCTAAAGCAATGTAACCAGTGGTGCAGCAAGACTTTTTGCCACCCAGAGCTGTCTGAGTTGCCAGTCCTCCTGCCTCACAAAACAATGGTCAAATGCAGTGTTATATGATGTGTGATTGTACTGAGTGAATTTTCTCTGTTGTCTCCCTCTCTTTTCTGTTTTTATTTATGAATTGCTTTGTCCTTTATTACTTTTTTTTCCCATTGATGTTTATTTTGCTACAGCTTCCAAAATCTGTTGGTGCAACCCAGGCACACTCCTCCCAGTTTAGGGTTCAGTCACCCTCTGCCCACTAGAGGACATCCTTACAGGGATAGGGCAGTGGCATGGGTCATGTAGGTACCTTGGCATGTGGTAACCTTTGAACACCTCACAGTATGGAGGATTCAGAACTTGTCTGAAGACGTGCTTGGTGGAAGTAGTTTGGCAGATTCGGATAGTTGAGTCTTTGCTGCATTTTGTAGAAGACATGCTGTCCCAGCTGGTACTGACCACCACACTACCATAGGTCCCACGTACACAGCACTGGGGTCCTCCACTGCCCTATCATCTTGCAGTGGAAATGTATGAGCCTCTCTTGGCTGGCACTGCAGCAGGTGCTACAGCCTTTTTTTCCCTTAAACTTTCACATACATCTTCTTACCTATTTCCCACTAACATTACCCGCTCATATGAAAACACTGAGAAAAATAGGGTGTCTATCCCTTGACAAAAACATTGTGCTCCTCTTCTCAACCTTCCTCCAGTATAATCCTCTGCATGGTTTTCCCTCTGTGTTTCCCTCTGTCATGACTGACCTTTTTCAATCATTCCTATCACCCCCTCTTTCTATTCTTTAATGAAACTTTCAGGGTGTCCATATAAGGATACTACATACAAAATATATGAAAGCCCTTTATTTAATAAAACACCAATAATAAAACCTTTCAAGTCTGCAGCTTGCCTCAGATATAGTAAACATCCATCACTAATACCCAAATATACAGAGTACTACGAAGTAATTTAATTCTTACTTTTTCACAGTCAGTTGCATCTGCATATTACTATACTTTAGTTACATTATGCTTTAGTAACTAGACATATTTTTCAGAACACCTTCATTTTACACATTCATCATGAATGGACTGCATTTAGCTTGTTGTGATAAGCAACAACATGAATTAGGAAGTGCATAAGATACTATTTTAATGTTAAAATATTACTATGATTTAGTTTTAACAGCTTTACACAAGCTCTGAAGTAATGAAGACATATACACAAGTGAGGGCTTTCATTACGCTGGCCCAGTTATACTCCTCCTGTCGTGGAGATCCTTACTTTGCTTCAACTTCTATTCCTTTTCTTCAACAGTGCCCTTCTCTTATCTGCAGCTGCAGTACTTGTTTCTAGGTTCATTATATCTTCTACTCCTTTCTTTACTGTACAATTGCAAATGTGCTGCATGCCTTCCCCTCCATGCATTTTAGCTGCATCCCACTAGTGCCCTCTGCCTACGTCCTCTCCACAGTGGTTGTGATTGCACCTTTTGTACCATTGCATTACTCAAATACTTTTTTCTTATTCCACCTTTTATATTTGTTAAATCTCCATTGTCCTCTTATTATCCCCTGCCCTGCATTCCATTTTTATTAAGATACAGTCAAAAGTGTCTCCTTTACCCACTTGTTATCCCCTCTACATTTTTTTCATTCTACCACCACTCTAATCTGATAAATTGTTAAACATTGTCTCTTAAAATGGTGAAATGCCTTATGTCCAATACTTTTGCTACCATATACCTATTTGTCTGAACTAAATCAACCCTTTCAACTCTCACATGCTTTTTTTTATTTTTTGAACTCTTTTCGATATTGAAAACAGTCCTTTCTGACGAGTGTATAAGCCCTACAAAAAGTACTTTCTTCTTAACAGCAGTAGACATAAAGCATAAACAGCAGCAAATTAAAGAATGAACATGTACAAAGATTTAACAATAAATTTACATCAACACAAACAAATTCAAGGATTCTTCTTTCTTTCATTTATTAATGGAAATGGCCAAATATATGTTTAGACACTCTATTCTTTTAACATTTGTTTACCGGGAAAGTCTGACTTGGAACAAAGTCAATTTTCAGCGGGGGCCCGGGAAGAAACACTCCATATGCATGTCTTTGAAATGCGGGAGGAAACTGGAGCACCCAGAGAAAATCCTCATGAATGCAGGGAGGACATGTAGACTCTGCACCTAAGCCACCCCAGCAGAGAATCAAACCGGACAGCCTCTTGCTGTGAGGCGACAACGGTACCACTGCACCACTGCGCCTGAGAGTTTTTTTCTCTGTATCTAGCCCAAGTGTTTGTCTGCTTCCTTTTTAGCCTTTTTCCATTTGTGGGCTGTATTTCAATTAGGAAGCTCTCAACAGGGAGTCTTCTGTTTTCCCTCTTTTTGTAATGTCTTTTTAGCGGTGATATTGATAAAAAAACTTGTCAGGGAGACATCTATCTGTGGGTGGGCCCCTATTTAAACAGCAGCATCTCTCTCACATTTCTTAAACTGTAAGGGAAGGTCATATAAATCTATCTCTGGATCAACACTGATAGTGTAACCTCCTTCTAAGGCAAGTTCATCCTCTTCATATCTCAATATCTATACTTTCTTCAAGCAATACTCATGTAAGAACAAACTCAACATCCGCAATCAGGCTATAAAGGGTACCTATTAACACCATCCCGAACTCCCTTGTACTGCTTTACCACAATCATCCACCGTAGCTAACATTCACGCAAGCAGGCACTTCATTCCCCAAGCTGATCCTCTCTAATTGTACCCCCACTTGTCTACTCTTATCCCTTCTATATCTGCTGCTCTTCCTATTCAAAAGCATCTCTTTTACAGCTTTATCTTATCTTCATATTTATTTCATCTAACAGAAATTATGTCTGGTCCAACCCATAACAAGCTTCTTCACTACCTTTCTGTTATAACTGGATGCACTCAGGAATGACCCCCAATAGTATTATACCTTTGTAATCAATAGGTTTGTACATTACTTCAAAATGATTTCCTGCATGATGACTATAAAGGTTATTGCAGGTTTTGCTGCATATATTGTATTCCTTAACATCCTTAGTCAAAAGGTATCTTCATAAATGAAATGTTTTTTTTTGCCATACTTCTGTTATACTGTCATTGTTTTACCTTCTGGCCCATGTCAGGCTAGCTTGTGATGCTAACCTGCATTTAAAAAAACTACTGAAAATAAGTTCTTCCAAAATGTTCTATTACCAGAAGTGTAGCTTCCACTTTTTCAGATGAGCCATTCTCCTCTACTTTGATGCCCAATTTTCTTAGAAAATCATGCACATAGTCAGGAAAATGTTGCACAGTGGGGCTTCCTCCCCAACAACATGAAGTTACTTCTTAATACTTTGCACTGAACATATATCCTACAGGTATTCCACAGTGCCACATTACTCGAGATATGTTCAATGTGAGGGACGGCATGTTGTACATATGGACACCTAGTTGGTGTACCAGTAAAAGGAACATCTGAGGGGGTGGGGTGCTGGTTTATGGTACTGGCACTGCTTCTCTGCAGTTACAGCTGGAGCAGAGGATAAAATGACTATTCCTGACTGTAGAGTAGTAACAGCATGGTTAGTGATATGTACATGCTGGATCCTCTTGTCTCTTACTCTGCTACCTCTGCTTACCTTGACCTCAATATTAACTATTTCTGTACTTTAGTTACGCATGGGTAAACAATGACAAGTCTTAGTTTGTTATACACTGTCCAAAGGAATTTCACACACTATAAAAACTGTATTTGGGTTACATTTAAAACAAACCATCCTTGAGGCTCTTGAGATATGTCTAGAAATAAGTAAAAAAAAAAACAAACAAAAACACTACAGCCTTGCTGTTTAAGTGGTTCAATGGAAGTATTTTGTTCACCACAGTATATTATGCCATTTTAATATACATGTGAAAGTTTGGCAACACATGTCCAAAAAAAGTCACAAACACTTATTCACAAAAGTTGTGTAAACACCAGTGGAACTAATAAAACAAGAAAAATGACAAGTATGAAACCAGGAATGTCAAAGAAATGGCATGACTGTGATTGTAAAAGAAAACTTTTTTCCTACAAGGCTTTTTGTTTTGCACTGTTAAAGTAAAAGCTTCAACACAATGCATTTGTACCCTTTGAAGAATTTTAAAATTGCTCTGAGAAAACAGCAAAACATTCAATCCTCAGCAGAGCTTTTTGTTACTACTGAAGCCAATTTAGTAAATAAACAGCAGCAGCAAAGTCTCAATAAAACCCATATGTTCTCCTTTGAGAATAAGACACTGAAATAACAATGACTTTAATGAATATTCTATACAGAACTAGATATACTAGCCCCTCACATGTCTAAACTTGAAACTTGTAACTTAATAGGAGACCCACACCAGGAACAGAATATTGTATTAAACACTAAGCAACGACAGCTTTAAAAATGTATTTCATGAACATGGTAGCTTAAAATGAAAGCACTGTGAACATTTCAATGCTGCTCAACACTGCACTCATTTTCTGTAGTGCAAATAGACCACAACTGTGGTGCTGCAGAGTATTGAAAAAACAAAACACTGCAACCATCACATTAATCAAGTGATGCACAGTCAGCTCCAGTGGGGTAGGTAAGTAGATAAAACCCAGGCTACGATCTGGGCAAGCTAAATCCGATTAGTGGCTCGTATGTCTGTTGGACCTATCCTGGTGAAAGAGGGCAAATGAGGGTCACCACAATCTATCAAAAAACAGGTGATGATGCAAAGGATGGCCTGAGGATCTTCAAATACACACACACACTGTCTCGTGCATTCATGCACGCATTCCCTGACAAGATCATTCTCTCTTGAACGCTCTCAAACACACATTCTCTTGCTTTCATGCACACACTCAAACATACACACAGTCTCTTATATTCCTGCATGCATTCACACACAAGATCGTTGTCTCTCGATCGTTCTCTCACACACAGTCACTTGCTTTCAAGGATGCATTCATTCTCACTCAGACAAAAACATACAGTCTCATATTGCTGCATGCATTTAATCACACAGGAATGTTCTCTCTCTCTCTCCCACTTTCTCACACACAATTTGCCTGTATGCACGCATTCATTCAAATACTCAAAAAAATACAGACTCATATTCCTGCACACATTTGCTCACAAGATTGTTTCTCACACACAGTCGCTTGCTTTCATGCATGCATTTATTTCTCACTCAGACCAATATAAACTAGTGTCTTATATTCCTGCAAGCATTCAATCACACAGGATCATTATCTCTCAATCGCTCTCTCATACATAGTCTTGCCTTCATGCACGCATTCACACACACAAACATACACACAGTCTTATATTCCTTCATGCTTTCACTTACATAAAATCATTCTCTATCGATCTCTCTCACATGCACAGTGCCTTGCTTTCATGCATGCATTCATTCACAAACTCAGACAAAACAAACGGTCTCTTGCATTTGTGCAGTCATTCACTCACACACGCAGACAGAAACAGTCTCGTTTGCATTCATGTCCGCATTCACTCACAAGATCATTCTCACTCTCTCTCGTACAATCTTTTGCATTCATACAGGCATTCACTCACACACGCGGACAGAAACTTACTGACAGTCTCTCTCATTCATGCTGACATGCACCCACACATGCAGGCAGAAACACACACACACAATCTCTCTTGCATTCTTGTGTGCATTCACTTATGGATTCTTCTACTTTCATGCACCCATTCACTCATGCAGATAGAAACCTACACAAAAACACATGGACTGTCCTCTTTTCATGCACACATTCACACACACAGACACAAACACACATACACATACCTAAACACTCATACACCTACAGACACATTCACTTATTCGTTTGACTCATTGCTTAGCTGCCCGGTACGAAAGGATCCACTGCATGGTGCTTGGGCACTGTGGGGACTGGCGCTACACAGAAAGAAAAAAAAAACAGATCCAGGTTTTAAACATGGAAAGAGATCATTCACTAAAGCAATGCTACTTTGAGGTGTGATACTGCATTTTTATATTGCCCCAGCATATGAATACCCATTCTGCTTGCCATATAGCCTAAAGACAACATTAACAGCTGCATGTGGTATTCTAGATTGTGCCAGCAAAGTATAAAACAACCAAAATTGCCAAAAACCTAAAGAGGACTTTAACCAGCCCCAATATAGCAACGACTGCACATGGATTCAAGTAGGGTAGTACACTGAGTTTGATAAGCAACTATGCTCCTTGCAGCCATGTGCTTTGGTCATTAAGACAAGAAAAGCTAGAAAAATTCAATTAACTGTAGGTAAGGGCAGTTACAGATGAAAAGAAACGGTGTTAGATGAAAACACTTTGAAACAAATCAACAGGAAAACGGAAAGGTAATTTAAATCTAAACTACTTTTGCTCACTCATTTTCAGCTGAAAACACATAGCTGAGGCAGACTCTGTAAGTGTTGACAAATGTGATAAAACAGAAGCAATTTGGAACAAATAACAAAAGTTCCCTGCACAATATAAACCTTTTACTTACCTTTTAGCAGCGAATGACTACAGTATAGCGATAAAACACACTCTCCTGGCAATAAGAGCAAAGAGAAGTTCCCAACCAAAAACATATCCTGATGGCGGAGGGCTGCACTAGGTAGCAGTGACATCACTGAATGGGCGGTTGTATGCACGTATTGGATACAATAAGTTTTGGGGGAAGGAGCTACGGGGATTGTGTAGTAGTCTTGACATAAGCATTTCTGAGCCTGCTGCAAGCATTTCAACGGTGCGAGAATTAATTTTTAAAACTGAAACTAAGACAGTGTGGAAAGACTGTGTAGATAATGAAGAAAATAGACTGATAACATTTAAATGTGTAACTGATCAGTCCTTGAAAAAGGAGCGGAAAAAGGAGGAAAACAGATGCTCGTGTTGATCATTTCAGAGAAGAAACCCGTTCATCTCCTTTAAGCTGCTCAGATATCACTAGATAATATACATCTCTATTTACATCTGATAGTACATTCTAACACATAAATACCACTTTTACTATTTTTAAATCCACCATCACAGTTGACATGCTCCCTCTAACCTGCCTAACCTCTTTACTCTTAATTCTCAACCGTGCTACAACTATATCCTTGCATACCCCCCACACCAATACACATCAACAACCTCCTCCAACCATCTCCCCACTAAATAACACAGCTTCTCAAATATCTCCTCCCAGCTTTTTCCCTAAACCCTTTCATATTATTCAAGCCACAGATTGGCCTCCTTACCTTCTATGACATCACACTTGACATCATCACCTATGAATAAAAAAACACTTCCCTTGGTACTCATTCCTCATTACCTATCCTCTCAAACATGGAGACATACATCCTAACCCAGGCCCATCCTCTAATCCTAACCATGAGAGTAACCCCAAAGATTTAAACATATTTACACTGGGGATGCGTTAATCTCAAATTCCATAGGTAAACACTGGAATCAACTCCCTCAAGAAATAACTAATCAAGACTCTACCTCTCTGTTCAAAAAACATATCAAAGAACATCTTAAAACTCAATGGCTATGTCCTTGTACTAATCCCGACTGAAAGTATGTCTCCTCACATTTAATTTTGCTACCCTTCCCCCCTTCTGAGCTCCGAACTTACACTTTCTATTGTTGAGAGTTACTTCTTAAAAGTATGCCTATTTTTAATTTGTTGAACTTATCTTATAAGTATTTAGATTTTATTTTGCAGTTCTCTTTTTTTACCTTTTATTTTTTTTCAAGATAATTTTTTTTTTGTGATATATCATTGTTTGTTTTGCCTGTACTGGAGCTTTTCTCCCCGGGCCTCTACTGTAAACGGATATATATCCAGTTGGACTAGCCCGGTCAACAAATGTAAAATAAATAAATAAATAAAATAAATAAACACTGAACCTTAGAAGTATATGTAATAAAATAGCCTCACTGCATGCATGGACTGATCAAAATAAACCTGACATACTAGCCCTTAGTGAAACATGGCTACACTTCAATGTAAAAGACTCAGAAATAATACCTCCAAACTTTGAAATAACCAGAAATGCTATATCTAAAAAAGGGGAGGGGGATAGCCCTTCTATATCCCCTCTATGTTCAACATCACACCTCACACCAGTAATATATCCATCTTTTCTAATGCTGAGGTACTAATCTCTTTTTTGAACCTCAACACATCAAAAAGGATTTGCATAATAGTAATATATATCCCACCAGGTCACATTATACCAGTGCTGAAAAATATTTTATCCTGGACATCCCGAACAATAAAACTCGAAACAATCTTAGGAGATGTAAATATAGATTGGCAAACCATAGCTTCCAACTCCCCCACAAATAGTATAAATCTGTATTTTTTTTTCAGCTTATCAATACTCCCAACACGATACAGCGAAGATCTTACATGCCAGTCCACCCTAGACTGGATCTTAGTAGCCCACCCTGCCAATTACCCCTTTTCCGGTACACTGTCTAGCACCCTGAGAGGTCATCTGCCAGCTTATTCCCTTAGAACAAACTCCCAAGAACTAAGAGTACACACTGTAAAATCAGTTAGGAACTCAGCTAATTTTTGTCAGCATAAATTCAACAATCTCCTACGTGAAATAGACTGGACACTTTTTAACAACTACCCCTTAATGATGCTGTACTATACTTTAATAACACCTCCCTTCACATACTTAATACCCTAGCTCCCATTCGTTTGAAAACAATCAAAAGAACTCAGCACCATGACTAAGGAATGTAAACACCTGATGAAGCAATGGGACATAACCTGGATAACTTGGAAACTAAACAAAAATGAAAAAAAATCATGTCAATTTCAAAACACTAAGTAACAAAGTGACAAAAGTAATCAACAGAGATAAGAAGTCATACTATTCCCAGCTTCAACTCCAGCATAAAATCAACCCCAATAAAGTTTAGCACTGTATCTTCTCTACTTAACCCTGGAACAGAGAGCACACCCTATCACCTGATACCCCTCCATCGCAAATAGCCAAAAACTTTAACAAGCACTTCATAAAATCGATATTAGACCTACTAATACCTCTAATGCTGGACCCCCTGCCCCACCCTTCAACCTATTCAGACACCAAACCTAGACCATCAACTACTTCTAACCCTGTCATTAATAACCCCCCTACTCAACAAAATGTCATACAAACCCTATTCTCATTTCAGCCCTTATCCACTGATACCATTAAGAAACTGCTACAAAAACTAAAATGCTGCTCCACTTCAGCTGATAATCTTCCACCACAGTACCTCAAAGTGGCTGCCAACTCAATCACCCACCCAGTCAGTATTCTTATAAATAGGTCCTTATCCAAATCAGAAGTACCTACCATATGGAGACAATCTCACATCACCTCCATGCATAAAGGGGGCAACTCTTTTAAACCATCCAATTTCTGTTAGTGGTGGGCAGCCGCAGTGGTACAGCGGTTAGCGTTGCCACCTCACAGCAAGAGGTGCTCCGGTTCGATCCTCGGCTGGGGTGCCTTCTGTGCGGAGTCTGCATGTCCTCCCTGTATTCGCATGGGTTTCCTCCAGGTGCTCCGGTTTCCTCCCACATCCCAAAGACATGCTGTAGGTGGATTGGACACTCTAAATTGGCCCTAGGTGTGAGTCTGTGTGCCTTCTGTGGAAGGTTGGGCGTCGGGCTGGCAACTCGACACTGTAAAACTACACTGCCAATCATGGGCGGACAGGTGATCCGCTGTGGCGACCCCTAGCCGGGAAAAAGCCAAAAGTAGAAGAAGAAGATCCATCTTGTCACCCATATCCAAAATTCTCAAGAGAGGTATCCATCAGCGTGTAATGCAATACCTATTGCAAAGCAATCTTTTAATCAAAACCCAACATGGCTTCCAACACAGCCACAGCACAGCTACAGCCCTATTATCCTTTACAGACACCATGAACAAGGCCAGAGATGCAGGATGCTATACAGCCTCAGTATTCCTTGATCTCTCCAAGGCCTTTGACACAGTGTCTCACCCCTTACTATTGAACACACTGTGTAACTTAGGCTTCTCACATAACACAGTAAAGTGGTTTCAAAGCTACCGCAAGGATCGTAAACAAGCAGTGAAATGGTCTAATGAACTCTTGCCCTTTCCTGCATAACCCTACTAGAGTCCCTCAAGGCTCCATCCTCAGACCCCTACTCTTCAACATTTTCACAAACAACCTTCACACTGCCACTCACCCTGGAATACTCATTCGGTGCGCTGATGATTCCACCATAATTTGTACTGCTCAGTCACTACCAGAACTACTTTCAAAAACTCAACAGTCCTTTACTGCAGTCAAATCCTGGCTATGAAATGACCAACTCTTTATTAATCCAAAGAAGACTAAAATAGAACTCTGTCACCCCAAAAACACCTCCCCTGTCACTTGATCATTTCAACATCCTTGCATCTGACAACACTGTCATAAAAATAGTGCAGGAAACCAAACTTCTAGGAGTTATCATTGACAATAAACTTTCATTCATTCGACCCCCATGTACAGCAAAATGTAAAGAAAACTTATCAAAAACTGGGACTCTTATATAGAAACAAACATTTCTTTACTGCAGCAACCAAAAATTGTAAAAACATTCTTACCTCCCTCCCTCCCTTCTTTACGGTGCTCCTATCCTAACTTACAAAATTCTACCCATAGCAAGATGGAACAGTGCTGCAACAAAGTTGCAAAGTTTGCCACAAACTCTAAATATCACACACCACTGTAAACCACTCATAGAGAATTAAACTGGCTTGAACTACCCAACCAGCTTGCCTTTATTCAGCTATCCACCTTGCACAACCATATTTTCAAGACTGCTGCCTGCCCTTCACTAGCCAATCTAGTCACACCTTACACACCAAATTGATCCCTACAATCAGAAGACAAAATCTCTTAGCCATTTCAAAACCTACAAGAAAACCAGGTCTCACTCTGTATTCATACTCTCTCTCTATACTATGGAATTTACTACCTCTTGCTACCAGGTCTATGCCTGGCCTAACCCATTACAAAGCCTCTTTAAAAAAATCATCTCAAAAATACATGGTTCTTTTCCTGCATAAAGCCTGCCTAATGCTCAGCTCTTCCTTTTCATCCACATTAGCCTCATCTTCCTCTTCTGTCACATTTCACTCACTCTAAATCTGCAAGATCCCAAGGCTCTTCTAACTCCTTCTCTGTTTTTATATAATATCCTTAAGCTACTGCTCAGGCTGTAATGCCTCTATTCTTCTTATCTCGCTCACTATCTTTCTGCATCACTAACTTTCTGGGTATTATTTTCCTAACTGAAACCAACATTCTAATTTTTCATGTACTGTAACAGTCAATGTCATACACTGCACTAAAAAATGAATGTCTTTCGGCTTTTCCCAGTTAGGGGTCGCCACAGCGGAGCTTCGGTTCGCTAATGATTGGCAGTGGATTTTTATGGTGCCAAGTTGCCAGCCCGACTCTCACCCTTCAAAGAAGGCACACCCATTAACACATGCACCTAACAGCATGTCTTTAAATGTCACTCGACTGCGGGGAGGACATGTAGACTCCACACAGAAGGTGTTCCAGCTGAGAATCGAATGGGAGAACCTCTTGTTGTGAGGCGATACACTGCACTACCTACATATTATTTTTGGACACAATCTACTCATAGGCTGTATATATGTATATATGGCATTACTGTCTATAATGTTTTAACTCTATAGAATTGTCTAGATGTGTAGTATATATTGTAATATCTTGTAACAGTTTATGTTCTTTCAACTTATTTGTGTATAGTATTGCTAATGTAATTTGTATTGTATTGTATTATAATGTATTTGTATTGTATTGTATGTGGAGCTTTTCTCCCCAGGCCTTTGTTGAAAATGGGTTCTGTAGACCCAGTCAGACCACCCTGGTAAACAAATGTCAAACAATGAAATAAATAAATAAAGCAAAGAATGCAGGCACAAAAACAGTGATAATAAACTGGACACAGATATCAGAACAAAAGCAAGGCAATCAGCAAGCTAAAGTGAAGAATGCAGGCAGAAAAACAGTGATAGCAAATAAATGCAGCACAGAGTTATTAAAGGACACTGAAGAAGTGAGAGCAAATGCAAAAAAAAACAATATCTGCTTGGTATTTCAGATGCTTTTGTGGCCATGGGCACAAGGAAGCTCTGACCAGAATTTGCACTTCTTTTATACCAGCAAGATGAAAACTTTTATAAAGTTAGATCCAGACGCCAAACAGATAAAACACAAAAGCTATTGACTACTGTCAAATAATTAAATAAATAAAGCAAAGAATGTAGGCACAAAAACAGTGATACCTCTGCTGTGGTAGAGGGAAGTCTTTCTGCTCATCAGTGGGAGTGGTAAGCATTGAGCTGCCTATCTGTCACTAGAGGAGTGGTTTCCAGCTCAGGAATTATACCTCATTGATATTTTGGGGTTACTTTCTATCCCTTTCAACTTTCTGGCTTAAAAAGCTGTGTTTGCGCTTCGCACAGCGCCGGTTAGTTAGGGTTAAACTATTACCGGCGCCAGAAAGACTGCTCTTCAAAATTTCCCTTAGAAGTAGCCAGTTTTCCAGTTTTAGCACTCAAACTTGATTCTTTGAGCTCAGCACTTGCTTAGAACTCGTTGTAAGCACTAGATATTTCTTAAAGTGCTACACCACTCAACTTTCCTTTCTAAGTAAAGAGGAAAACAGTTCTAGTACTTAAACAAGCACCTATTCCAGGCATGTCTAAAGGTCAGCTCCCGGTGTTTTCTCCTGTCCACCTGGTGAATCTGAGCATCTTAGGGCAATGTAGCAATTGCCTCATGTACATCGACAACCCTCTCCTCATACCACCCAACACTACAATCTGTGAGAGATGCACTTATATAGCCAAGCTGGAAGCCAAGCTCTCTCCAGCCAAGACTGGACTAGTCAGCCAAGAGGAGAAGGTAAACACCTGTACCACACCACGCACAACACATAGTCCTTCAAAAACTACACCACCAGAACCCACACATAGTAACAGAAAACACACACCTACATTTGTGGAGGTTCTTAATAAAAATCTGCACAAGCAACAAAGAGCTCCGAAGCTAAAACACAAACAACCACCACCCCCAACACAACCCAAGCGACACATAGCTCACAAAACCAGTGTGCCATTCAACCTCAGCCCCTAAGGCAAAATAACGTACCCAGCACAATAGTCATAGGCGACTCTATAGTCAGGCACACTGATGTCCCACTCACCAGGCTAAACATGGAGAAAATTAAAGTCAGCTGCCTGTCAGGTGCCAGGATCCACCACACAATGCATGCACTCAGGGTCACTCCACAACAAGTACAAATATGACTGTCATTGTGTATGCTGGAGTAAATAACCTGAGATGTACCTTCCTGGACTACATGAAAAGAGACATGGAGGAGCTCTCGGATCTTGTAGCCCAGGCAGGTATGACCCTAGCCTTGAGTAGCATCCTGCTATCACCCAGAATGATACCACAGTACAAGGACAAAATGATTGACTTCAACACTTGGCTAAGCTTCTGGTGTCATTTGAAAGGGATCCAGCATCTGTCTGCCTGGGAAAACATGATTGACAGACCACAATGCTTTGCCAGAGATGGCCTGCTCCTGTCGCCCCTGTTGTGTCTTTTTTAGGCAGGGTTCAAATGACAAAATTACCACTGTAACTGGTACAAGCAAGCAAAAAGGGTAATGCTACTCAGTCCTAGAAGTCTAAACCTCAAAATGCACTCACTCGGGGCACTTCTCAAAATAGAGAACATTGACATCTGTGCAGTGACAGAGACCTGGTTCAAGACTCCAGACAGCACCCCTGTAATACTAGGCTTACAATTCATACCACACCTTTCGGCCACCTAACCTGGACCAAAACACTAAAGGCAGAGGCGTGTCCATATTCACCAACGATTTCCACACCTCCAGGCTAGTTGCCCAACATAATGCATCCGAGATTCCCAGGTACAACTAACACTAGGCAAGACTGCAATCCAGATTGTAGCTTGCTACAGATCTCCCACCATGCCCCATGATTCCCACTCCACTTTTCTTAACATACTGTAAAGTATTAAGGTACAACCAAATATCCTGATACTGGGCAACTTCAACTACCCCGCCATTGACTTGGAAAACTACTCATGTACCAACACATTTGCCCAATGATTTTTGGAATTCATAAATTCCAACGTTTTAGAACAACTTATCCATACCCCCACCAGGGGCAGCAATATCCTGGACCTGGTCATTACCAACAAGGGCGACTGATGCTCCACACCTGAGGTCAGATCTGACCATAGGCTAATCACCCCAGACATCCTCATCCTGCCCCCACCCCACCCCATTAAGGTAATCACCGTAAAAAACTTCTCCAAAGCCAACTTTATGCTTCTCAAGACAGAAGTGGGAAACTTCATGACACCCATGCAGACGGAAAGTAGAAATATGACTGCTGAATCTTACACCAATGCACTGTATGAACACATACATGAGTGCATGGATCGTGCCATCCCAAATAGAACCAAGACGCTCTCCTCCAAAAAAAGGAAGCCAATCTGGTGGGTCCCCTGCCATAAACAAACTTTACAACAAAAGAAAGAAACTGTTGCAAAAAAAAGAGTAAAAGCCCAAGACTGGAAAAACTCCCTTGTCTGCCTCAATAAGAGGCTGAGATCCCTTATAAGATCATCCAAAGCTAGTTATGAAAACAAAATCACCACAGATACTAAAGACAACCACAAAGCATTCTATAGTTATGTCAAGAATCTTAATGGCAACACTCAAATCTGCTATGAGTTACAGCACAATGGCACTAAATATACAGAACCAACTGATATTGCCAAAATCCTGGCAGATAGGTTCAGTGCAAACTTCACCCCCTCTCACCCCCTAAAGGGCTCATCTCAGTACCAGAAGAATGCCAAGTCCTGATAATCATGGCCACACAGGTAAAAAATGCACTCTCCAAAGCCAAGAATACAGCATCCATGGGACCAGGCAACATCCCGAGCTGTGTTCTGCATGAACTACAAAACGAAGTGGCACCTCACCTAAGTACCATGTTCAAACATAGCCTCACTTCAGGCTTTGTGCCTACTGAATGGCACACAGCTATGATTATCCCACTCCACAAGGGGGGATCCACCACGGACCTTGGGAACTACCGTCCCATTAGCCCAACAAGCCTGATCTGCAAAGCCATGGAATGTATCATTGTGGAACTTATAAACAAAGACTTTGATAACCTTCAAACTTTGGACCCCACCCAGTTTGGGTTCGTGAAAGGCAGATCATGTCTCCTAAACCTGACTGACTTCTTTGAAGCAATCACCACAGCCGTGGATGAGGGTAAAATGGTTCATATAGCCTATCTAGACCTCGCCAAAGCCTTCAACACCATCCCCCACTCTGGTGTCATAGATAAACTCACTAAACTGGGCATAAATCCCTATGTCACATGGCGGGTTGCCAGCTGGCTCACTGACAGAATGCACACCATGAAAGTAGCCGACTCCAAATCTGACTCCAGACCAGTTACAAGTGGAGTATCACAGGGTTCAGTCCTGGGTCCACTCCTGTTCAGCATCTACTTCTCTGAAGTTCAGGCCAACACAGAGGGTCTATGGCTAAAAAAGTTTGCAGATGACTGCAAACTGGGAGCCATTATTGAATCCCCAAATAATGTGGACATTCTACAAAAGGGCCTCACTGAGGCAAATGCCTGGTGTCATAGCCATGGCCTCAAGCTCAATGCCAAAAAATGCATAGTTATCCCCTTTGGTAAAAACCCTGTATCCATGAACTACCACATAGGTGGCAGTCCACTTAACACCGAAATTGTGATAACAGACCTAGGGAAACAGGTAGACAGTAGTCTCTCCTTTGACAACCACATTGCCACAGTAGTCAAGAAATCCTTCTACATGGCACATCTCATCACAAAAGGTTTCTCATCCAGAAAAAAAGGAGGTCATTGTTCCTCTATACTCATAACTCATTAGACCTATTATAGACTACAATGCCCCGTTTGTTATCTACCTCACAAGACATTTACAACAACTGAAGAGGCCACAGAAATACCTCACAAAGAGGATCACCAGCCTCAAACAGATGCCCTATGCAGACTGCCTCAAAAAACTCTAGCTCTACTCCGTCGCATATCGCCGCCTATTCAGAGGCGATTTCTGCCTAACATATAAAGCCATGTCAAACTCAGAGCTGTTGGACATGCTACACTTACAGAAATCCCAATCCCTCCGAGCCACGTGCTCCAAGGACCCAAACCTTGTCACCACAATAAACAAAACATGCTGGAGGGATAGGTTCCTGTCCCAGAGACTCCCCATACTTTGGAACAGACTGCCCATTTATGTCAAGCAGAGCACCTCATTAGCCCTCTAAGAAAAATCTTGATGACTGGATGGGAGATAGGAAATTCACCCCGGAGATCACTTCTGTGGCTCTGCTTGAAAGGGGTACAGGAAAATCATTTTTGGGTAGCGAAAGCCAGGGAATCTTTATGGCTAGGCTTGTACAGGCCCTAGGGCTAATAGCCTAGTACCTACTTATGAACTAGTATACCCCACTTCCCAAGTGCTTTGCCATGATGTTGATTTGCATGTCTTGTTGGTCCCCAGTAATGTTCTGATCATTTATCAATGTGTCTCTCCAGTCATTTTGCTGTCCCTGAAATATGCCACGTGACATGATGAGCAGAAGCATAAAAATATCCTTAAAGGTGAATTCAGGAAACCAAGACAGCAAGCCATTCACTGGTGTGTGGCAAACTGTATTCATATTTGTAATTTGAGACTGAAGGCTGAGCAGGTGTGTAGTACTGCAAATCAAGATGGTACTGGCCTATGAATACACAGAGTAAACAGTTAAAGTTGATGTTTCAGTCTGTGGTCTATTTCTGAATAGAATGCAATCAACCTGGATTCGATTTCTGAAATAAACTGCAGTACAAAATAGAGTTGGAACATTATTCTCACTTTTTTTTAATTTTCTGTTTTAGTTTATTTTATGGAAATCCACAGTGAAATTTCATGTTTCTAATTTCCTAATTGTATTGAGTTTATTTTGTTCATAGGCCACATGCTGAAGAGACACTTAGGTCTGTTACTAATGTGAAAAGTGTACACCGAGGAAGACTTCTACAAATAAATAATTTCACTGTGATGCATGTATATCTCCTCAGTAGTACTCCTGCACACCATACAATATCCACCAAGAAACAGTACATCACTTTATATCTGCTTGATGGCAAAATGAAACAGGCTATATAGTTTGCCCTGCATGTAACATTCTACCTCATCTCCATCTCCCCATCCTGTCTCCACTTCTGCAATGCCTACTTGAATGTCTCTGTATTTTCTCTCCACCACCCATTCTGGCAGTCCATTCCACAGGCCCACTATTCTTTCCATGAAGTATTTCTGCAGATTCATGGGGTAGTTGGTTCCTATACAGTGCAATCTTTGACTCTTCATTGCCCCTCTCTATGTCTTGTTCAGAGAGACCCTTTTATATCTCCTTGGCAACAACCTATGTATGTATATCATGCCTCTCTCTGTTCTGGTGGTCTAATCAGGATCTGACAGAGTGGAATAATTGTTTCTTTGCATCCGCAGTCCAGCCCCCTAAGGATATACACTCACATTCTACTTCCTGCTGCTTCTCTCCCCTTGGTGATTTAATTCAGATGTGCTCATCTTCCTACTCACGTTTCTGCTGTTACTATCAACTCCATCCCCCAAGCCAGTTAATATACATCTTAGGTATTGTGCACAAAAATCAGTGTTTTGCACTTGTTTGCTCAGAATCTCAAAAGCGATCTTTCTGTCTTTCCAAACCCTTCCATTATATCTACCTAATATTTTTCAGTGCTGCACCTGCATTTGTTTGCAAGTGAGGAGATGCTCCTGTTCACTGTTCCTCAGGTATGTCTGAAATACACACAGTGAAGAGTAATGGAACCAAACCCAAGGCCTGCAGTACTCCAGTGTCACTTTCCTTATTCCTGACCTTGACTCTCTCACCGTAACCCTTTGAATCCTACAATCAAGTTTTGGACTTAACCCCAAACCCTGACACTTTTCTTGAAGTATCCTTTGCAGGGTTGCGTTAAAGGCCTTGGTAAATATAGATAAACCTCTGCTATATGTGTGTGTGTATATATAAATATATATATATATATATATATATATATATATATATATATATATACACACACACACATATATATATATATATATATATATATATATATATATATACACATACACATATATATATATACACATATATATATATATATATATATATATATATATATATATATATATACACACACACATATATATATATATATATATATATATATATATATATATATATACATATACACACATATATGTTTGTTTGTTTGTGTCTTTCGGCTTTTCCCGGTTAGGGGTCGCCACAGCTGAACTCCGGTCTGCTAATGATTGGCAGTAGATTTTTATGTACTGGCTTGCCGGGCCTAATGCACAACCTTCAACGAAGGAACACCCATTCACGCATGTAGCTACACAGAAGACGCTCAAACTGAGACTCGAACGGGCAACGTCTAACTGTGAGGTGACAACGCTAACGCAGCACCACCACCGCTGGTCCATATATATATATATATATATATATATATATATATATATATATATATATATATATATATATATATATATATATATATATATATATATATATATATATATATAAATGGGTCTACTTCATTTGCCCTAACTTCCAGTTGACTGACACCCATTTGCCTGAGACCAAATGACTGACACTTCATTTGCCCGACAAGGTGAATAATTTGCTTGAGTTATGAGAAAGAGAAGGAAAATGTTACTGTAAGATGGTGAAAATCTGACATATATCCACCGCTCACTCTCATGACTGCATAAGATTCTGCTGTCTATTGATGTTAATTTTACTGCCTTAAAGAGTCAAGCCAATAACTGTAACTTTGGTGAGTTACAGAGTTTACTGGAATGAGACAGGACCAAGTGTGTCATCAAAAGTGGTCAGAAGATAGACATCTCATTAAGAGAATCAGATGTAAATTTAAAGCAACTGATATGTGCAGAAGGAGTGCAATTAGTTTGTCAGAGTTAAAATATTTCAAAGATTTCACAGAAATATTTTAAGCATTCAAACTTGCTGTGTGAGTCAAAGCTAGATGAGTAAAATTGAGTTATTTGAGCTTTAAGTAAACAAATAACTTCCCAATAGGAACAGTGCACCAACTACGAATAACAAATAAAAACACTGCAACCACCAAGCGCTCCAAGAACAATACAAGTTTAGTGTATGCAAGTTAAAAAAGTAAAGAACCAATTGTTTTAAAAAACATTAATAGGTCAATAAGTCAATTAAATTATTAACATTTAACCCTTTAGTGCAACAAAAATGTGTGACAAAGACCCCCGCAGTTGCAATTCTATATAAAATCATTCTTAAATGTACCTACAAATGTTGCATTCATTACATCTGTAAGTGCCTGTGGCTTTGTTGGAAAAAGGTGGAAAATCTTTGTGTTGTCATTTTCTAACAACTGTTTGATACTGTAATCTTAGTTATGCACAAAAACAGGCTTTTTCCGACGCTGTTCTAACCAAATCACTGTTCCCGGCAATCATTTTCCAGTTGTTATAAATAATACCCCTAGTAGTGTGACTGTCTACAGACATATCAAGGCAGTATCTAGGAACCAAGCCCTGAGCAATAATAGGAGTAACCAAACCTGTGTTGTCTTATTTCCCAAACTATAAACATTAAGTGTTTTTCAATACACTAAATTTTGATTATGCCCGGTGGTTCTTGGAGCATTTGGTGGTTGCAGTGTTTTTATTTCAGCTTTGCTAAGCATGAGAAGGACAGGAAATATGCATTTGATAAACGCTACTTGAAGTGCAGGTAAAAGCATGATGAAAAAATTACCTATAATTATCCATGAATGTAGAAAGAAGAAATTATTTTGTCAAAAGTGTGAACGATGAAAAACACATTTTTTGTTATAGAAATTTCATGCAGTAGAACATGGTCATGAAAACGTGTTGGCTGGGGGCAATCATTTCTGTTGAGAATCTATAAAGATGGTGAATAATGTGTAAGAAAACAGTACAGAAAAGAGGAACACTGCTATCTGCTATGATATACATTTTGTTGACACAGTAGCATTTTTGAGCTAATCTTGCTTTGTTGATGTATAGTATTTCAGCTGTTACTTTGTCACTTAAGGCTATTTTTGTCTCCAAGGTCAGCTAACTTGGAAAAAAGAAAAAAGTAAGTTTTTAAAGTTTTCTTTGTCTCAATATTTGTGCAGTTTCAGA